>NC_041219.1:27056131-27063843 GCF_002837175.3 Physeter macrocephalus
AGCTAGGCCCATGAGCCATGGCCGCTGAGCCTGCACATCTGGAGCCTGTGCTCCGCAACGGGAGAGGCCACAACAGTGAGAGGCCCGCGTACCACAAAAAAAAAAAAAAAAAAAAAAAAAAAAAAAAAAAAAAGTAAATTTTGATCAAAATTTACATTTGGCTCATTTATATGAGCCAAAATTCTTTGGCTCATATAAATGAAAAGACCAAGGAGAGGCACGTATGTCCAGATCCAGGTTCTCAACCAATGTCACAGCTCCTCTATCCTCTGGGCTGACTCCATTCTCAGGTAGTACTTCTCTTATGATGACAAAACAGTGTCTATTGGCTCTTGAGTTACATTTTACCCTCTCAACAGCTCTAGGTAGAAGACATATTCTCTTTTCCTATAGTTCCAAAAAAGTTTCTGCATGATCTTTTATATTAAAATTGACTACATTGTTTTTCACAGAATTAGAACAAAGAATTCTGAAATTTGCATGGAAACACAAATGACCCCATATAGCCAAAGTAATTTTGAGAAAGAAGAACAAAGCTGGAGGTATCGTGTTGCTCGATTTCAAACTATACTACAAAGTTACAGTAATCAAAACAGTATGGTACTGGAACAAAAGCAGGCACATATCAATGGAACAGAGTAGAGAGCCCAGAAATAAGCTCACACTTATATGATCAATTAATCTATAACAAAGGAGGCAAGAATGTACAATGGGGAAAAGACAGCCTCTTCAATAAATGGAGTTGGGAAAACTTGACAGCTACATGCAAAGGAATCAAACTGGACTACTTTCTCATACAATATATAAAAATAAACTCAAAATGGATTAAAGACTTAAATGTAAGACCTGAAACCACAAGACTCCTAGAAGAAGATACAGGTAGTATGCTCTCTGACATTAGTCTTAGCAATATACATATATATTTTTTGATTTGTCTCCTCAGGCAAGGGAAACAAAAGAAAAACATATGGGACTATGTCAAACTAAAAGGCTTTTGCACAGTGAAGGAACTATCAACAAAATAAAAAGATAGCCTACTAGATGGGAGAAGATATTTGCAAAATGATATATCTGATAAGGGGTTAATATAAAAAAATATACAAAGAACTCATATAAATTAACATCAAAAAAAAACTCGATTAAAAAATGTCTGTTCAGGCAGAGTACCTGAATAAACATTTTTCCAAAGAAGACATGCAGATGGCCATCAGACACATGAAAAGATGCTCAACATCACTAATCATCAGGGAAATGCAAATCAAAACCACAATGAGATACCATCTCACACCTGTCAGAATGACTGTCATCAAAAAGGCAACATATAACAAGTGTTGGTGAGGATGGAGAGAAAAGGGAACCCTTCTGCACTGTTGGTGAGATTGTAAATTAGTGCAGCCACCATGGAAAATGGTATGGAGGTTCCTCAAAAAATTAAAAATTAAACTACCATATGATCCAGAAATTCCACTCCTGATTATTTATCCAAAGAAAACAAAAACACTAACTGAAAAAGATATATGCACCCCTATGTTCATTGAAGCATTATTTGTAAAAGCTAAGATATAGAAGCAGTCTAAGTGCCCACTGATAGAGGAATGGATAAAGAAGATGTGGTATATGCCTACACACACACACACACACACACACACACACACACACACACACACACACAGGAATATTACTCAGCCATAAAAAATGAATCTTGCAATTTGCAACAACAAGGATAGATCTAGAAGGTATGCTAAGTGAAGTAACTTTTACAGAGAAGGACAAACACTTATATGTGGAATCTAAAAAACCAAACAAAACAAAGTGAAAATAGACTCATAGATACAAAGAACAAATCAGTGGTTGCCAGAGGGAAGGGGGCTCAGAGTGGGGGTCAAAATAGATGAAGGGGACTAGGAGGTACAAACCTCCAGTTATAAATTAAAGAAGCCACAGGGATGTAATATACAGCATAAGGAATATGGTCAATAGCATTGTAATACTTTGTGTGAGGACAGATGGTTACTAGACTTATCGTGGTGATCATTTCACAACGCATGCAAATGTCAAATCACTATGTAACACACCAGAAACTAACAATATTGTATATCAACTATATTTCAATAAAAATTAGTTAATTTTAAAAAGCTGACTACATTGTTGGTCCAGTTGCTGAGAAAACATCAACAGGTGACCTAAGCGTTTTTCTTATTGAACAAGTGTTCTCTGTTGAGTAACTATGGTCAGTATTACCACTTGTTACTACTGTGAATTTATTTCTTCCATAATTGCTTGCTGCAATTCACAGACAGAGGAACTACTCAAGTTGATGGTACATTATCCAGGGGCTGCATAATGAGTCCCCTTGACCGCAAGATGCAAGGGACAGTGGGATGAGAGCAGTGGAAAG
The DNA here is from genome assembly GCF_002837175.3 of Physeter macrocephalus. Taxonomy (NCBI): domain Eukaryota; kingdom Metazoa; phylum Chordata; class Mammalia; order Artiodactyla; family Physeteridae; genus Physeter; species Physeter macrocephalus. Next base: position 27,058,530 of record NC_041219.1, read on the forward strand.
AAAAAAACCACATAAATATTTTGATTAGGAACTAACATTTAGGCATAAGATACTGCTTCATCTAGTATTTCATAGTAAACTGAATCAGCTCCACTAATCATCAAACTGCCTGTTTTGTAAAAACATGCAATGTGATAGAGCACTGAGCATGAGGACTAAAGACCCAAGTTTGAGTCTTGGGCTCACTACTTACTCACCATATTCTTTGGTCAATGCCATGGACTGAATTGTGTTCCCCCACCCCCAAATTCATATGTTGAAGCCCTAATCCCCATTATAAAGAAATTTGAAGATGGGACCTCTGGGAGGTAACAGAGTTTAGAGAAGGTCATGAGGGTGGGGCCCTCACGATGGGATAAGTGTCCTTATAAGAAGAGACACTGGAGAGCTTTCTCTCTTTCTCTACCATGTGAGGACATGAGGCAGCATGAAGGCAGCCGTCTGCAAGCCATGAAGGATTCTCACCAGAAACCCACCATGCGGGCACCCTGAACTGTGAAAAAATAAATTTCTGTTGTTTAAGTCACCTAGTCTATGGTACTTTGATATTGCAGCCCCTGAGCTGATTAAGACAGGTTGCCTAACAACTCTGAGCCTTGGGTTCCTGACCTATGAAAAGTGTGGAAAGTGGGTGGTAAACTCCAGCTAGGCTGAAGAGTTAGGTAAGATTAGAATATGTGTAGATAATGTGAGAAGGAGACCAGTGACTATAAGAAAAATGCTTGTCCTCCTGTTTTCGGACACACATCCAAACAAACAGAAGAAGGTAAAGGCTGAAGAGGACTATTTTAGGTATATAAAACACCAGAAATAGAAATAAAAATACTCTGGGGTATATGAACCAACGATCTAGACTCTGGACAGAACTGTTACTTTCTTTAAAGCATAATTTTGAAGGTTCTTTACAGAACTTTGAAAGATAAGACTACTCAAATCTTTCTCTCTTCTCCTAAAAATGCCAGGTTAGAATGTTATCCCTCGTTCTACCACATCACTTTCCAACTGTCCTCTGGGCAGTCAGTTTTAAATACAGAATATTCCTACCTCAGAGCCTTTGCACTTGCTGTTCCTTCTACTTGGAACACTCTCCAGAGAACTGTGTGGCTCACCCCTCCACTTCATTCAGGTCTCTGCTAAGTTGTCACCTCAGTATAGGAGATCCTCCAATTACTCTATCAAAAATGGCCTCTTCTCACCCCATCACTCCTTATATGCCTTTTTTTTAGAATGATACTCATCCCTACCTGACATTTTATACATTAAATTATTTTTCTCTATCTTCCACACTAGATGTGAGTACTATGAGGGCTTAGACATTGCATTGGTCTCCAGCCCATAGAACGCTGCCTGGTACATAGTAAGTGCTCAATAAATAGTCAGTATAGAATGAACAAATCTCAATCTTCTTTTCTCACTGTGATACACATGATAGTGTTGTTCTCAAGCAGGGCACACTCCCATGGGGGAATACACAGATCAGGCAAATCCTAAAACTAATTTTCTGGCAAAGAAAACAAATGGTGCAGTTTTGATATGGATGGCAATGGAGCATGGAATTCAGAAGCATTTTACAAACATGTGAATGATGAAATCAGCCATTTAAAGATCCCTTGTAAAGCTCTTATAAGGGAAAATATATCTTACAAGAAAAGAGCAAATCAAATTTCAAATTTTTAAACGATATCTTGGAAAAAGAACCTTGATTTTTTTTCTAGACTTCTACTCTGATAGGTAATATCAGAAGTCAATTTGCTTCCATTTTTTGCATCTCAATTTAGGTATAACTTCCCTCTTAAAAGCTTCCCTGTGACTCCCTCACTTGGGGTTATATGTCCCTCCCCATGTGCCCCCATGGGGTCCCAAATGTACCCTACCAAGGCTCTTATATTGCAGTTGCCTGTTTCCTTATCTATATCCCTGGCCCCATCCCTCACTCCCACCTCACTTTGTTGTCCCCACGCCACCCCAACCTTCCAGCGTATACAAGCTCCAGGAGAGACAAGCCCATGTCTGCCTTGTTGGCCATTTTACATCTAGCACATAATGTGTGAATCAAAATTTGTTAAATTAGTTAATGATGTAAGTTATATTTTAAAATAAGCATATAAAAATCACTGTTTAAAACTCAACATTTACAATGTACAGATTTTTGAGAAATAATAAAATGGTGGTGTGAATTTTCAGGAACAAGCTCACTCTGGATGCCTGTAGTTTGGTGCTCATGGCTGTTCAGTTCTAGGAAATCATCATAGTTCCCTTGCCTTCATCTTTATTACATATTTGTCCATGGATAGAATTAAAAAGAAAATGGAGCACTGTGTTAGTGAGCACACAAGCCAAAATGAAATTTACAATGCAGCTAAGGAGATGGGAACATTCTTGAAGCCCTCAATAACTCACATCTCATACTCAGGGAGAAAGACTTTTTAAAAAAACCCGAAAAAGGCATAAAGCTCATAAGCACTTCAATAATTGGTAATTGCCACTACTATGAATATCAGCAAGTCACTCACTGCAGGATGTGGCTTTGAGAAGGCAGTTTCAAGTTATAATAGATACAATTTCCAGTTTTATAATTCTCTCCCCTTTCTTTCCCATTCAAGAAAGCATATCGAAGGCAGTAAGCAAGAATAGGATTATTCCATGATTAACCCTGAGTCCTCATTAACTTATACAGAAATATAAATCATTCACAAACTTGGTATTTCAATTATCAGCAGTAATGGATTTTTTGCACTGTACCTCACAGTTAATCACATCAATTATGACATGAGAAACTCAGGTCTAGAGCAGTAGCTCTCCACATTTTTTGACTGGGGACAGCTTAGACTGGGCCAAAGTTTCTACAGTCTGCATATTCTACTCAGTTCCCCTTTCCAGTGGAAAAAACTCAATAATACAAAGACTACAAAAGCAAAAATTCGAAAACATTAGTTAAATCAAGGATAACAGCAATTGAAAAGCATGATCAACTCAAGGCAGAATCTGTGAGGCACTGATAACAAAAACCCTTCCCAAATAAAATGGGGAGTCCAACCACCTGCCTGTGTCTGTGTGCACACAATGGGAGTTTGCAATGTTGAGAAGTATTACACATGAGCAAGCTGTGTTAGCAGAATATGCAATCTACTCTAGAATTCTCTAGTGGGATACCCAACAAACTCAATGAAAATATGAATACCTAATTTTAGAAACCTTTAATAAACTCACTTATTTACTAATAAATAGGCCATAGTATGTAATAGTGAAAATCCAGGAACTCTAGAATAGAAAGGTCTTGTATTGTTTGATTAATTCATTCAATGCCCACAGGGTGAATCCCTTCAGACCTTAGGTGGACCATGAAGAACACCTTGAGAAACATTGTACTAAGACAATTACCTAATCAAGTACTCATTTTAGCTTCCAGTATGTGCCTACTACAACTAACTGCTTGTGAGAGGTATATAAAAAATATGAACTGCCCTTACAATCTATTAAGTGCTCAATAAATAAGAAAGATCATGTTATATATTAAAGAGCAAAGCAACATATATGAGTAGTACTGTTAGAAAAAATGAAACTGCTCTTGTGCAGAGTTGAGAATAAATGTAATCCTGTCAACACTCTGGTCTCAAGATTTGTTTTACTGCATCAAAAACCTGATGACCTGTATCAGCAAGTCACCCATGAACACATGCAAGATAAACTACAGTGGAAATAGCTTCTTGGAGACCAAGTATGAGTCTGTGATAATAAAACAGGCCCAAAGCCTGGGTTTCCAGTTTATTTGGCAATAAGTGTGGATATGCAACATAATTCTATAATATGCTCAAGGCTTGGGAATATGTGCATCAGTTAATGAGTCGCTGTAAAAGCCTGCACTATGAGATTTGATTCAGTCTTTTAAATCTTCTACACCTGCTACAAAAATCGCTGCCAGGGCTTCCCTGGTGGCGCAGTGACTGGGGGTCCGCCTGCCGATGCAGGGGGCGCGGGTTCGTGCCCCGGTCCGGGGGGATCCCACATGCCGCGGAGCGGCTGGGCCCGTGGGCCATGGCCGCTGGGCCTGCGCGCCCGGAGCCTGTGCTCCGCAACGGGAGAGGCCACGGCAGTGAGAGACCCGCATACCACAAAAAAAAAAAAAAAAAAAAAAAAAAAAATCGCTGTCATAAAAGAAAATCAGGGCCAGTGAATAATTCACGTGAATGCTGTTGTGCAGGTGGGAGTTAAGTGGTGTTTGCCTTTGTTTCATTTTATATGGTGAAATCTGCAGTTATAACATAGACTCCTTTCCAAAATGCAAACTGAAGATTCTAAACCATTAACAGGCAGCTGCAGGGCTGATACGAACTTGCTGGTTGCCCGGTAGCACAACCAGAAGATATGGTGGGCTTCAGTAGGTTTTCTTTGAACTTTTTGTCTTTGCCTTTCTTTTTCTTTTCTCCGTGCAATCTATGAACAGATTGTGAATTTTGTGGCACCACAGAACCTGAGAGACAATGCAAGGCTACTTTTAGCATCACCTACCAGAGCATACAAGATTTGCTTTTTTACCAAAAAATGCTTGACCTGTGCACTTGACCTTGATGCCTATGACTTCATCTATTTTTCAGAGGACGCTGAAGTTTGCAGGACCAGGGAATGAGAGTAGGGACCAGATGAATGGTTGTATTAATTATGTTTTTGTGTGTGTGTGTATCTAAGGATGTTTTGAGATTTGGGGGACCTTACAGACCTGGAGAGAAAGTGTGCCCCTTTCAGGACTAGCTAATTCCTAAAGATAACACCTTACCCGTGAACACAACTTTCATATGCAAACTAACCAATCCTGAGCCCCCATCCCCCAACCAGCTCCTTTATCTAACTCTCACACACCAAGCCAATATTTCCTCTGCCCTAAATCATCCCAGGGCCAGGTACCAGGCAACTGGAGATCACCCCTATAACCCAAAGCCCGTCAGAATTAGTCAAACTAGCCCATCTTAGCTGTTTACTCTGCCTTGCTGTGTCTTTTCTGCAGAAACCCCAATAAAGGCTCTGGCATAGGCTTTCCTCTGGCTCCTTTCTGCCTCCTGACCAAACCTGGTGCTCCCTATGTGGACCTGTGTGACATGGCATGGCAACTCCTTTCAGGAAATGTAAGTAATAAATTCGTTTTTCAATGGTGTTGGCATCTCCGTGTCATCATTCAGTCACTTTCATGAATTAAAATAAGCACAAACAGGGCTTTCTTGGTGGTGCAGTGGTTGAGAATCTGCCTGCCGATGCAGGGGACGCGGGTTCGTGCCCCGGTCCGGGAAGATCCCACATGCCGCGGAGCGGCTGGGCCCGT
>NC_041219.1:27064663-27094944 GCF_002837175.3 Physeter macrocephalus
CCCGGTCCGGGAAGATCCCACATGCCGCGGAGCGGCTGGGCCCGTGAGCCATGGCCGCTGAGCCTGCGCGTCCGGAGCCTGTGCTCCGCAACGGGAGAGGCCACAACAGTGAGAGACCCGCGTACCACAAAAAAAAAAAAAAAAAAAAAGCACAAACACGATACTGAGCTTTTGTTGTCACTTTTAGAAACGTGAGAGCTTGGCTTCAAGTCTGGCTCAGAGACAATCTACTTTTACAAAAGCATCATGAGTGACTATAACACACAGCCCAGGATGGCAACCAGGCATTCTCTCTTCCTCTCTTCCTCTCTGCCTTATTTCTATTTATTTATTTATTTATTTATTTAGGCTGCACTGGGTCTTAGTTGCGGCACATAGGATCTTCGTTGCAGCACGTGGGCTTCTTAGTTGCAGCATTCAGACTCTTAGTTGCGGCATGCGAACTTCTAGTTTTGGCATGTAGACTTCTTAGTTGTGGCATGCAGGAATCTCTTACTTGAGGTGTGCAGGGTCTAGTTCCCTGACCAGGGATCGAACCCGGGCCCCCTGCATTGGGAGCATGGAGTCTTACCCACTGGCCCACCAGGGAAGTCCCTCTCTGCCTTATTTCTGATGTGGCACAGTGATGCATCAGGAAGCACACACACTCGTTGACTTTCTATCATGACACTAAAGTCCAGAAAACTTTTGTGACCTCCTGAAGAAAGCAGGAATGAAGATCTGTAGAAGAAGCGAAAAAGTAGAGCCCCGCTCTCCTGATTCCCCAGGTGGAGCCACCAGAATAACAGCTCAGATGACGATGGTAACTGTGAACATTTATTTACTGAATGCCTGGCTCTGTGCCCAGTGTTTTACACGCATCATCTCACTGAAATTGCACAAGACTATGAGGTAAGTGCTATTATTATCCCATTTTAGAGGTGAGAATTCAGAGATGAAGGTCACTGGTCCAAGGTTACACACCTGGTAACTAGTGACCTGGCAGTAGATAGGCCAAGGCTAAATCCATAGCCCGTGCTCTAAACCCCCACCCTCTGCTGCATCTGCCAAAGCCGAATGAGGTTCCTTCTCCCTCAGGATGCAGAATCAAGAGCACAATTCCTTTGCTAATGAAATGTCAGCCTGAAAAACCTCAACCCCTAGTTGGCATCTCCATCTGACTGGGGGATGGTGCCAGGTTGCCTTCCAAACCAAACATATTTTTGGTAGATATTCAGAAGCAGGGCCAATATTGTGAAACAGGCAAACCTCTTGATTTCTGGTGATTGCTTTTCCTGGAATTCAGTGCTCTCATTGCCTCTGCAGTTGACCCAGATGACTCTACTCCAGAGGTTTTTTGGTTTTTTTTATCCCCCGCACTGTCGGCTTGTGAGAACTTAGTTCCCTGACCAGGGATCAAACCCTGGCCCCCGGCAGTGGAAGTGTGAAGTCCTAACCACTGGACTGCCAGGGAAATCCCTAGATGACTCTACTCCAGATACTGTCCCTTGTGGTCTGTGCCTTAGACCCCAAATTACTTCTCTGACAGAATTACCATTCCCTCTGTTTTCCAAACCCATCAAGGGTTCTGGATTCAAATGGATCAGGCTTCTAATTCTACCTGTACTGTTTTTAGCTGTGTGATCTTGATCTCCACTTCTCTCATCTGTAAAACTGCCATGGTAGCACAAACTTCCTCTGCTATTTTTATAGGGATAAAAATGACATATCATCATGTGTGCTGTATCAAGATCAATTCTCTTTTTTTATTAATTTTTATTGGAGTATAGTTGCTTTACAATGTTGTGTTAGTTTCTGCTGTACAGCAAAGTCAACCAGCTATACATATACATATATCCCCTCCACTGGTCCAAGGTTACACACCTGGTAACTAGTGACCTGGCAGTAGATAGGCCAAGGCTAAATCCATAGCCCGTGCTCTAAACCCCCACCCTCTGCTGCATCTGCCAAAGCCGAATGAGGTTCCTTCTCCCTCAGGATGCAGAATCAAGAGCACAATTCCTTTGCTAATGAAATGTCAGCCTGAAAAACCTCAACCCCTAGTTGGCATCTCCATCTGACTGGGGGATGGTGCCAGGTTGCCTTCCAAACCAAACATATTTTTGGTAGATATTCAGAAGCAGGGCCAATATTGTGAAACAGGCAAACCTCTTGATTTCTGGTGATTGCTTTTCCTGGAATTCAGTGCTCTCATTGCCTCTGCAGTTGACCCAGATGACTCTACTCCAGAGGTTTTTTGGTTTTTTTTATCCCCCGCACTGTCGGCTTGTGAGAACTTAGTTCCCTGACCAGGGATCAAACCCTGGCCCCCGGCAGTGGAAGTGTGAAGTCCTAACCACTGGACTGCCAGGGAAATCCCTAGATGACTCTACTCCAGATACTGTCCCTTGTGGTCTGTGCCTTAGACCCCAAATTACTTCTCTGACAGAATTACCATTCCCTCTGTTTTCCAAACCCATCAAGGGTTCTGGATTCAAATGGATCAGGCTTCTAATTCTACCTGTACTGTTTTTAGCTGTGTGATCTTGATCTCCACTTCTCTCATCTGTAAAACTGCCATGGTAGCACAAACTTCCTCTGCTATTTTTATAGGGATAAAAATGACATATCATCATGTGTGCTGTATCAAGATCAATTCTCTTTTTTTATTAATTTTTATTGGAGTATAGTTGCTTTACAATGTTGTGTTAGTTTCTGCTGTACAGCAAAGTCAACCAGCTATACATATACATATATCCCCTCTTTTTTGGATTTCCTTCCCATTTAGGTCACCACAGAGCATTGAGTAGAATTCCCTATTCTATAAGTAGGTTCTTGTTTGTTTCAAGATGAATTCTTGGACTTCCCTGGTGGTGCAGTGGTTAAGAATCTGCCTGCCAATGCAGGGGACACGGGTTCAGTCCCTGGTCCAGGAAGATCCCACATGCCACGGAGCAACTAAACCCATGCGCCACAACTACTGAGCCTGCATTCTAGAGCCTACGAGCCACAACTACTGAGCCCACATGCCACAACTACTGAAGCCCGTGTACCTAGAGCCCATGCTCCTCAACAAGAGAAACCACCGCAATGAGAAGCCCGGGCACCGCAACAAAGAGTAGCCCCTGCTCGCTGCAACTAGAGAAAGCCCGCACGCATCAATGAAGACCCAATGCAGCCAAAAGTAAATAAATTAATTAATAAATCAAAGTCCATTTCTTAAAAAAAATCAATTCTTAACACATAATTGGTGCTCCATAATGATAGTTCAGTCATAAGGAATAGTTCCTCAATTTTCATACCTGTTATTTGAATATAAAGTAACAACACTAGATTCTAGAGCCACAAAAGAGTCACCTCTACATTATGGACATACTTCACAAATATGGCTTGATAAACCAGTCATGAAAGTAAGTACTTGCCTAGCACATGTGCTAGGAATTCAAAAGAAATCCAGTAAGTTCTTATAAAACTAGACAGTAAAATAAATTAAAATTAAGCAATGGCTCTAATAAGAGAATGCAGTCTGTTTACAATGTTGCCACGTGCTTGTAGTCCTCATGTCATGAAACTCTAGAGTGTTTTTAACTAAGTTCAGCAGAAATGATACAGGGAAAAAGCAGGAAGCCAAGCATCATAAGACCAAAGTCCTCATCTCTGCTCTGCCACTTGTTGGCCATGTAAGCTTGGAAACATCACTCGACCTCTATGGATGTCAACTTCCTCCTCTATAAAATGAGAGTGTTGGACCAGACAGTTCCTGAGATTTCTTCCAGTTGTACCATTCTATGAGTCAATGAGTCTGACTCCACCATTGTCCCTCCCCTTGTTCTCCAGAGATACTGTTGCCACAATAATTGCTGTTGACCCCAAGTAACATCACGTAGCAGAGTCCAGTCACACACAGGAATTCCAGGCACTGTGACTGTGAATTCTAATCCCTCTTTGTTCACACCACCATTGAATGACCTTGGGCAGGGCACCTAACTTCAGCTAACTGTCCCAGATGCCTCACCACACAAAAACCTCCAGGGATTTATGGGACAAGTTCCCAAATCCTTACACTCCACAAGCTGCCCTCCAAATGCCTTTACAGTGCTTAACTTGGGACCACCCATGACAAATCATGAAACTAGGCTTGTTCCCTGAATGATTCTCAGTCGTGGTGTGCTCCTACCACCAACAGGGAAGCCTGTCTCTCCTATTCAAATCATAACCATCTTTCAAGGGAGGCCAAATTTAAGTGGAAATTTTAAAGGCTGAAAAATTTGTCAAATTTGTGACAAACTCAAGGCTAGGAAGGAGAGATGATATACATCATATAATAGAACCACCATTATTTCAATAGCTGAAACAAAGAATGGAAACCAAGGAGAATTAACGCAAACTTTCAGTAAATATTTTTCAGTATATATGTCTTGTAATAGGATTGGCACTATAATCCCTGCTCTACATTTAATAGATAAGAAATCCAGCATTTCTGTTAATAATAATGATGATGATGATGATAATGATAGTGTGTAAATATTACGTGTTAGGCACTATGCTAACGGCATTACTTGCCATGTCTGTCAGAATGCTTTCGGCTGTAAGAGTACCTAACAAAAACGGGCTTAAGCAGTAGGGGTTTCCTATCTCATAACCATTGGTGAGGAGTGACTGATTCCAGGGTTGGCTGACTGAGCCGCAAAACGACATCCTGGAGGTTCCATCCTTCTACACTGCCATTCTTGGCACGTGGGCAACATCTCCTCTTGTGGTTGCACAATGACTGAAATGATTCCAGGTGCCACACACAAATCTCAACATCTAGAAAACTACACCTCCACATGTCTCTTTCTATTGGTTGGGAGAATAGAAATAGACCTACCCCAGAAGGTCTCTACAGATTTCCCTCACGTCTCATTGTCTGGGATCAAACCACTTACAGAAAACTAAACCAGTCAATGACAAGGGGAATGAAACTGTCAATATCATCTTAGACCAATCACAATCACCTCTGGCTCACCTTCCTTGAACACATGGAGCACACCCTACTCAAACTCAAACACAACTGGGCTCCATGGCCAAAGAAGAGGAGGATGGGCTGGAAAATGGCAATCAGGTAGAAAAGCAGCAGTGTCTGCAACACATACATTATTATTTTAATAAATCAGCCTCTAAGGAGTTATTATCCTCATTTTATAGGTGAGGAAACTGAAGCTCAAAGAAGTCAAGTAAATTGCCCACAGTCACACAGCTAGATGTTGGAAAATCCTGTATTCCTAACCACCATATTGATGGTTCTGAAATTTTGTGTATGTAAGAAATATCAGGAGAGATTAGTAAAAATGTAGATTCCCACACTCCACATCCAGAAATTCCGATTTCATAGTCTAGGGTAGGAGCCCTCATTCTTCATTTTTAACACATAATCTCAATTAATTTGAATGCAGGTTGTCTATGAACATTTCATGAGAGAGTACAGGATTAGCTATCGTTTGGGCAGAAGTCTGATTTTCTTAAAAAAAACTTATTTTCTGGAAGCCTCAGATCCTCCATCTCCAAAAGCCATCCTACTCTCTTATGCACCACCATGGAAATATCTCATTGGATTTACTCTATAGTCTGCCTAGGTTAAACTCTATATAGTATAGAGGTCTGGCTCCCTAATTTAAGATGGATATAGATAAAATATTCAGATGAGGGGAATGAGGTTCAGGAAGAATCAAAATAGGTCTTATAAATAGCCATTGAAGAACTTGGGAAGATTTGGGGTGGAATATAGTCAACTCTTTGGGGTAGGAGAGTTGGGGAAGCCATCATAAACCTTCAAATATTGACTAAGCTGGTACGTGTAAAGTTTGCGCAGAGGTAGAATCAATGATGAGAAATTATAAGGAGGCTTATTTTGTTTTATTATAAGGAAGAACAATCTAATAATTAACGTTGTGCAACAATGCAAAGGGCCCTCTGCCTCACAAAGCATTCTGAATGCATTAGAGCAGAGGCTGGCAGACCCAGTGTCTGCCACCAGTATTGCAAAAGAGATTCCTCAATTGAAAGGAAAATTATGCAGATGACTTCTAAGATATGCTGTGATCCTCTGATTACAGCCTCTGCAAACTGACCTGTGTTAGTTTTATACTATGGTCATTTCTGATGAATGCCTTGGAATGCAATTTAATTTCTATTTTAATTTTACTAATATAATTAATATATTATTTCATTAACTCTATAGATCAATAGTAATACATTATATACATATATTAATATAATTTTTATTATTTCTAATTTAATTTCTATATGTATATCTTATTTAATATTGTTAAATTATTAGTTTTGTTTGTTTGTTTGTTTTGTGGTACGTGGGCCTCTCACTGTTGTGGCCTCTCCCATTGCGGAGCACAGGCTCCGGACGCGCAGGCTCAGCGGCCATGGCTCACAGGCCCAGCAGCTCCGCGGCATGTGGGATCTTCCAGGACTGGGGCACGAACCCATGTCCCCTGCATTGGCAGGCAGACTCTCAACCACTGCGCCACCAGGGAAGCTCAAATTATTAGTTTTTTAAAGTTTAAATTTCTAGTTTAATTTCTAAGTGTCCTGTTTTCCCAAGTTGATGGGACATGTCTGACTCTTCTTTTTGTTTTCATGGCAACTAACTCATTACCATGCCCATCATAGGTACTTAATACATAGTTGGAAATGAAAAAGGATGGCCTAGAATGGTGGGTAAGCACATCCAGATTATAACAGTGCACAAGATGAGTAGATAACTTTTTAGTACTTCTGCCCTGCTTACTACCATTCTTTCCTTTCTGGGCACTGGGCATGGTGGCCATATTTGCAGTATGTACCCTCCTTTCTGGCCAACAATGATTGGGCCAGAAGTTAACGTGTGATTCAAGCTGACTTCGTAAGATTGACCAGAAGTTAACAGATGATTAAAGCTGAGCCCATAAGACTGGGTGGATGTACTTGTAACATGGGAACTCAGAAGAATGGTCTACTGAAAAACAATGAAGTAGATGCGAGAAAAAGATTGAGTTCCCTGGCTTTCAAATTCCTGGATCCCAATTCCTTCCTGACGCGCAGGTGTAAATATGAACTTGAACTCTGTGAGAAATCCCTGTGTCTTTATAAAATGGTACCCTACTTCCCTCCCTCCCTTCCTTGCTCCTTCCATTCTTCTTCTTTTAAATTTTATGGAAGTTGGCTTTAATTGGTTTTAATTCATTTCCACCAGAATCTTGAACCCAAATAAATTTGTCCCTGAGTTTCCTATTGAGGCAAATGATGACAATATCTTGTGCTCTGACAACTCCAAGAAAGCCAAGCCTTAGGTGAATCTCAGGTGAAGAGAGAGCACCAAGGCCTCTGCATGCTGCCAGATATTTTGGAGGGTTCAAGATTGAGGTTACTGGAGGCTGATTTCCTTACCATTCTGACCTCTAATCTGCAGGGGTATTAAAGCTCCTATGAAGACTCCACTGCCAGATCACAGGTCTCCTTTTAATCAAGATCCCTCCAGAAGAAACTATGAGACAGGAACTAACCTCTAGTACAATGAGGCAACACCATCAAATGACAGGTGGGAATATTTGGGGGTATCCACAACGCCGTTATGCCACAAAGTTTCTCTATACAACGTTTGGAGTCTACATAAGACAATGCATCTGCAAGGTAGAAACTGCCTTTCAAAATCACATTTAACAGTGAGCATTCACACGAACTTTTGTACTTCAGTTTTGGGACAAAACTGTTTCCCAATATGCATGTGTTTTTCTCACTTTGTACCCTATGGCTGTTAAGAAGAGCATGTTGACAGTCGTTTTGACATACTTACCGAAAAACAGTGCCTGAACAAATCCCAGTGACACTTTTCCAAAACCCCCAGTTTCAATCTCAGATGGAAGAGCAGTACTGGTAGGTGAGGGGCCAGTGGAGATGGACAGTAGTGGAGTAGGCAGGGAAATTGTTGAGAATTTTCTGTTTTTCCCTCTTGCAACTAAGATATCTCTTGTGTTGCCCAAAGTTGGCAAATCATTGACACATAGGAACCAAGAAGAGCTGCTTTTTTTCCCTTTCCCTATTTCTTAGAGTTCTATCATACTTTGTCTAAGACACCTAGAGGCCCTCTCCCATTAAGGACTTTTCATCCTCTTAACGGCTTTTTGATCCTTTTGTTTTTCCCCAGGCATAACTTCCACCTGTGTTGAGTTTTCTCAGATTCCCTTAGGAAATGAGTCACAGTTCAATGATTCCCAGGTTGTAGAATGAAATCTTCCTGATCTGTATGGTTTAAGAAACAAAAACTTAAATTCTCTTAACTAAAAAAAGCAGATTGGGCTTCCCTGGTGGCGCAGTGGTTGCGCGTCCGCCTGCCGATGCAGGGGAACCGGGTTCGCGCCCCGGTCTGGGAGGATCCCACATGCCGCGGAGCGGCTGGGCCCGTGAGCCATGGCCGCTGAGCCTGCGCGTCCGGAGCCTGTGCTCCGCAACGGGAGAGGCCGCAGCAGAGGGAGGCCCGCATACCACACACACACACACACAAAAAAAAAAAAAAACAAAAAGCAGATTAAGGAGAGCCAACTCTGCTTCTTACTCCAAATCTGAACAGAAGCGTTATTTGGTGAAAGCACCTACTCAGACTTGCCACCAATTCAGCATCCACAAGGTAGTAATGAGGAATAATTCTATAAAGATAGGGACAGTCATCACAAGAGACGCAGACAATTTTCCCTTGGCAAATAACAAAACAAAAAAACAAAACTCACTCTCATGTGCTCATTGATGATTGAGTTTTCTTTAGAGGAATCACATATTTCTGAAGAAACTACTATATAATTTTGGTTAAAAGACAGCCTTTTTTTTCAATTAGGCAATAGATATCAAAAGTTTTCAAAACATGCATACTCTTTGGCCTCAAAATTCTACTTTCAGAATTTAACAAATAATCAAAAAGATGTACAAAGATACATGTACTTCAAACTCCGTTATAGCTTAAAAACTTTTATAATGTAAAATTTCAAACATACACAAAAGTAAAAAGAATAACAAACCACCATACATCCACCACCCAGCTTTATTGATTATCAACATTTTGCCCAGTTCTTGTTTCATTTATCCCCACCATTCTTCGTTGTTGCTGTTGTCATTGAAATATTTTAAAGCGAATCCCTGGCATTTGACTCTTAAATATATCTGTCTGAATATCTAAAAAATAAGGATTTTAAAAATTAGCATTACCCTCATATCATTCTTTCACCTATCCAAGTTAGCAGTAATTTGTTAATACCATCTGATGCCCATACACATATAATTTCAAAATATCTTTAACAGTTTGTTCAAATCTGCATCAAAAAAGTTCTATATAGTGGAGTTAGTTGTTATTTCTATTCTCTATAATCTATAACAATTTCTTCACTTTGTATTATTCATTTATTTGTTGAAAAAATCAGGTTATTTTGTCCTGTAGAATTTCTTATATTCTGAACTTGGCTGATTGTATCATTTATTATGTTCCTCTATCTCCTCAAAACCAGAAGTCAGAGCTAGAGTCTTGGTTGAATTCGGATCCTTTCTTTTTTTTCTTTTTCTTTTTTGGCAAGAATGTTTTATAGGTGGCTCTGTACACTTCATATTGTATCACAGCAAATGCACATAAAGCCTGTTTACCCCACTTTTAGTGATATTTACATTGTTTAGTGGATTCAAATTCTCTTAGCCTAATCTCCCAAATTTATACTTTCTCATCGACTTTTCACCCAATGGTTTTAGTAGTGATTGGTGATCACTGCCTAGATCCACTATTTCATTAGAGATTTTAAAATGGTGATGTTGTAATTGTATAATAACATTGTTTTATTAGATCTGTTTCTTCCATAATAAAGCAATTTTTGCCTACCACCTTGCTTCTTATTTTGAAAAATGTCAAAGTTACAATGTAATGAACACCCATACATGCTCGCTTAGATTCACCAGTTGCTAACATTTTGCCACATTTGCTTTATCACTCTCATTCTACGTACTTATTTTTTGCTGTTTCATTCCAATTAGATTACAGACATTATGATACTTCACTGTTAAACACTTGAGCCTGTGTCTCCTAATAACAAGGGCATCCTCCTCATAGCCACAATTACTGCATTCAATACATTTAACATTGTTGCAATATCATTTAATACAGAATTCAAGAAAAATTTTCCCAGTTTTCCCCAGAATGATGTTTATAATATATATTTTTTAATCCAGAATTCTATTAAGGTATATGCATTGCAGTGTTATCATGTCTGGTAATTTTTTATTTCTCTCCTTCTTTCTACATTTATTAGCTGGCATTCTTTTGTATTCTTTCCCCCCATCACCACCATTATTCTTTTAGATGCTGAAATTGTCCCAGATTTGTCCAATGGGAGCCCCTATAGTCTGGTTTCTGCATAATTTTGCCATTGTCCCATTGATCTTTGAGTACTTCCTTACTTTGTGGCACAAGTGGTTCTAGGCTCACCTTGTACTTTTTCTGTCTCAGACCTAGAATCAGCTATTTCTCCAAGGAACCCTGGTTCTTATAAATGAAAAATGATATTTAGAAACCAGTATCTGGTTTCTAGTTGTGCTCATTGCTAATGGGATGTCACTATTTCTAGACACTTTCAGTGCACAGAGCCAAGAAGTGTAATTTTTCAAGAAATCATGAGTTCATACTAATACCTCCAGTACAAATCCAATATCATAGAAATCTTCCTCTCTTTCCCCATTTCATATTTTTATCTTCTCCCAGAGTGAGAACTCTAGTTTCCAAAGATATTTTCTCATTTGCTATATGCTTCAACACATACAAAATAATCTCAGTATTACTTACTACATAAATAAAAACTAAGTAAAATAAAATATTTATTTAAAGTTCTTTCTGTTCATAGAATATACTCTATGAAGGTATATTTAAAATGTACTTGAATTAATTCCATTTTCTATGTAGTTATATTTGATGTACAATTTTTTTATTATTTATTTATTTATTTATTTTGGCCGTGCTGCACAGATTGTGGGATCTCAGCTCCCCAACCAGGGACTGAACCCGGGCCAAGGCAATGAAAGCACCAAATCCTAACCACTAGACCATCAGGGAACTCCCTTGATGTACAATTTGATATGCAATTAGGTTCATTTGTTTCTGTTTACACTCAATTTTAATGTTTGCCTTTTTTTATTCTTTGGACTTAAAGGATTTATTTATTTTTTAAAATATGCATAATTTTTACATGGTTCAAAAGTCAAAACTGTATAAAAAGGTAAACTCAGAGACATCTCACTTCCATTCTTATCCTTTCTACCCTTATCATCTGTAACTCACCTAGGTGGCTATTTTTATGAGCTGGTAGACTATCCTTAACATATTTATTTTTGCAAATATAAGAAACTATTTCCCTTTTTTTATCATTGTTATATATTTTGAAATTTAAGAAAGTTTATATTTTTACTGTGGTGGTTACCTTTATATTAATATTTTGTTTTTTTCATGGTCATAATCCCTTTTTTCCTTACATGGACTTCTACAATTGCTTTAGACTTTTAACTGGTATCTTTTGACTCCCACTTATATTATGCATTACCTATGTGCCAGTCAATGGTCTTACCTTCCCTTTCTCTTCTCCACTGCTTTTAGTTGTGTTATTTCTAATTTATCAGAATGTTTAATATTTACATGCTATTCTTCCACTTTTTCCCCATCTGTATTTAAGTCTTAGACCTACATTTAAGTGTAATCAGTGCTCACTATCAGTGCTTTTGCTGCTGTTTCCCCAGTCATCTCTTGGTAGGATACAGGTCATCACCCGGGAGATTTCTTAGGATGGGATCATGATTATATATATTCTGACTTCTCGCATCTTTAAAGCTATCTGCCTGTAGCCTTGATATTTAAAGAACTGCTGGGCTAGATAACACAGCCTGTTGTTTTTGGGGGTTTTTTTGTCACACTGTCTGGCATGCAGGATCTTCCCCGACCAGGGATCGAACCCATGCCCCCTGCAGTGGAAGCATGGAGTGTTAACCACTGGACCGCCAGGGAAGTCCAACACAGCCTTGTTTTTAAAAGTGGAAATGGAAACAACTTGATTAAGCAACAATCAGAGATTGGATAAATAGATAAATTATGCTCAGTTAAATAATGGAATCCTGGTTTATACAGCCATTGTACATGCTACAATCACTGTGGAAAAATATAAAATGATACATAAAACCTAGCATGATCAAATTTGTATTTTTAAAGTATAAGGATGCTATAAATGTGTGTGCACATGTATTTAGCAAAACGCAGGTCGTGATACACAAAAAAGTTAACAGTAATTTCCTCTGATTAATAGAATTATTGGTGATCTTTAGATTTTCCTTTGTGTATGTTATTTTTATTTTTCAAATTGTAGCATTTGTGGAATTGAATGGAATATGATATTAATAATGATTTTTAAAAGCTAAGCAAAGAGTTAAATTTTCAAGTTTTATTTATTTATTTTTTAACATCTTTACTGGAATTTAATTGCTTTACAATGGTGTGTTAGTTTCTGCTGTATAACAAAGTGAATCAGCTATACATATACATATATATCCCCATATCTCCTCCCTCTTGCGTCTCCCTCCCACCCTGCCTATCCCACCCCTCTAGGTGGTCACAAAGCACCAAGCTGATCTCCCTGTGCTATGCGGCTGCTTCCCACTAGCTATCTATTTTACATTTGTTAGTGTATATATGACCATGCCACTCTCTCACTTCGTCCCAGTTTACCCTTTCCCCTCCCCATGTCCTCAAGTCCATTCTCTATGTCAAGTTTTATTTTTAATGTGTTGGTTTTAATCAATAACACATGACACAGTGTACCAAGGAGAGAGCAGCAGCATCTAATTAGCAAGCTCAGAACAGCCTAGGCTGGTCTCCTGTGCTAGGACCCCCTTCTGTGCTAGGTGCTCAATCATTGTTTGCTGGTGATGAAGAAACTAAAATTAGTCATTCCTGGGCAGAGTCATTTGGGGCAATAGAGTTAACTTTTTTGAATATAGCTCCTGTCTTCCAGGGTTGTGCTGAGGATGAAATGAAGTGGCATATATGTAAAACTGCCAGTCTTGGGTCTGGTGTATAGTAAGTAGTCCTATCACTTCATCTAAGAGGGGAAGATAAGATTATTAGCCCCTTTTTCTAGATAAATAATAGGGATATATTCAGCTTTATTTATTTTGAAGAATAGAAAAACAATATGAACAGAGAGCCAGTAAAAAGAGCCTCAGGCAGCCTATAAGTGTGTTATGGAAAAACACAAGGGGGAAAAGAGAAAGATCAGAGAAACAGACATAAAGAGAGAGAAAAGGCAAGACAGAAACAGCTTAGAGATCATCAGAATCTATAATAGTTAGGGCTTCTGCTTGCTTATGAGTAAGAGTGGAGAAAATCTGTGCCCCCAAATTGTAACTGTGCTGTTATAACACTATCTACAATAGCCAGGACATGGAAGCTACCTAAGTGGTGGGAAGCAGCCGCATAGCACAGGGAGATCAGCTTGGTGCTTTGTGACCACCTAGAGGGGTGGGATAGGGAGGGTGGGAGGGAGATGCAAGAGGGAGGGGATATGGGGATATATGTATACATATAGCTGATTCACTTTGTTGTACAGCAGAAGCTAACACAACATTGTAAAGCAATTATACTCCAATAAAGAGTTAAAATAAAAAAAAGAAAGCAATGGAGTATCCACCCACTTCTTTAAGTAACTGTTATAGGATAGTAAACTCATCACCATTTTTATAATAGCTGTCCCTCCACAGGGCTGACCACAAACGCACCCCAGAGTAACTGAATAAGAATCTGAATGAGGAATGCCAGGCCTAGAATGTTTTAAAAACATCTCTTCAAGTAATTATGATGGCTAGCCAGGTTTAGGAACTACTGGCCTGTACATAGGACCACCATCTCTCCCATCTACCAGGACAGTCCCAGAATAATTAATACCAGACCCCCCTTCTCTTACAAAAATCTCTCTGCAGAGATGAACATTATGTGCTCTCCTACATGTACCTCACCCTCCCTTAAGGTGCTCTTAGTGAAGGTGGTGGTCACTTAATTCATCCAACAGCGATGACCTTGTTGTAGCGTTTCTCTCATTCTATGACTAAAGACAAGACTTAGAGAAAAACTACCTCTTGCTCTTAAATTCACATTAAAATATCAACCAATAGGCCAATTCTCCCTGAGAATGTAATCTGATGGGTGGAGAAGACAAAAGCATAACTTGACGTGGGGAAAGAGAATGGGAAACCCGGAGCATCTCAAGGACAATTGCTTCTGCCCCCTCACCATTTGGTACAAGTCAGTTGGGAGAGCCAGAAATGAGTACGAATTCTACTTTATCGGCTGGTTACTTAAAAACTTTTGCTCAGGGGGCTCCCTTGGTGGCGCAGTGGTTGAGAGCCCGCCTGCCGATGCAGGGGATACGGGTTCGCGCCCCGGTCCAGTAAGATCCCACATGCCGCGGAGCGGCTGGGCCCGTGAGCCATGGCCGCTGAGCCTGTGCGTCCGGAGCCTGTGCTCCGCAACGGGAGAGGCCACAACAGTGAGAGGGCCGCGTACAGCAAAAAAACAAACAAAAAAAAAAACAAAAAACTTTTGTTCATTTCGTCTTTACCTCTTTTTGGTCCCCAATTTCTAGAAGAGTCAAAATAAGAAAATCATTCAATAGTGAGGTAATATTGTATGTGAACTACTGAGAAACCAATCAATACTCCCCATGGAGTTAATGTGTCATCCAATTTTGAGTGTTACCTTCTTCTGATTTAATCTTAATCTGTTAAATATCAAATATCATGTCAAAAAAGGGCATGCAAAGATAAAACTTAGAACTGGAGCATGCTTAAAAGTATTCACATTATTGGGACTTCCCTGGCGGTCCAGTGGTTAAGACTCTGTGCTTCCAATGCAGGGGGTGCGGACTGGATCCCTGGTCAGGGAGTTAAGATCCCACATGCCGTGTGGCGTGGTTAAAAAAATAAAATAAAATAAATTTTAAAAAAGTATTCACATTAAGAGAAAATATTTCAGGCCACAAGCCTTAGTACACTCCAGTATTCCCCATTATATCTGCCATTACATCCCTGGGGTACCCACTTTCTTGCAGCCCCAAACAGCTCTCCTTGTCCATATACTCCAGACCTTTTCATCCTTCCTGTCTTGGCTTATCCTATTCCTAATGGGGACCTTTTCCATAGAAAGGGTTTTCAGTTACTTTACTCTAAATTAATATTCAAGTTCCCAAATTACAAATGTAAAAACCTGATTTTCATTACTTTCAGTCCAAACTACGACTCTATAAAACTAGTAAAATAAGAAAATCACTTTCAAATTTTCTCTGACAAGTTTCCAGAAACTCTTGTTGACAGACTAAACTGCTTAATCAGTTCTATCTATAAACTTCATCAATTAAATAGTCTTAATTTTAAACTGCATTTATAAATGTAATATACTCAAACTAATTTTTACATGCCTCCGATGTCTTACAGGACAAATTTATGACCGTAACAAAAAAAAGCTTCCCTAGCATTTAAAGCTCTCTTGTTGCAACTCTAATCAAATAAACTTAAAAATATAATAAATTGAGGTCTTCCCTGGTGGCACAGTGGTTAAGAATCCGCCTGTCAAGGCAGGGGACACGGGTTCGAGCCCTAGTCTGGGAACATCCCCCATGCCGCGAAGCAACTAAGCCCGTGCGCCACAACTACTGAGCCCGTACACCTAGAACCCGTGCTCCATAACAAGAGAAGCCACTGCAATGAGAAGCCCACACACTGCATCAAACAGTAATCCCCGCTCGCCGCAACTAGAGAAAGCCAGCGCGCAGCAACAAAGACCCAAGGCAGCCAAAAATAAATAAATAAATTCATTTAAAATATATATATATATATATATATATAATAAATTGAGTTCTCAAATACTCCAGTTCTGTTTACAAACTCAGTCAACATCTCACATACCTTTCAACTCAGAATCTCAAGATTAAAATGTTACCCATTTTATATTGAGATCACAGTGACAGGCTTTGAGGATACGAGTATGCTACATTTTCTTGAAATAGCAAACATACTGGCCCTTTTTAGAGAAGCTTAATTTGGGTAGATGGAATTCAGCAACCCATAGTCTAAGATGGATTCAACCAATCTCTTTACTGCCTGATTGAATTCTGCATTCTTTTCATATTCTTTTTGTCCAGCTCTGTCCACAAAAGCCCCCATCTGTCTAAAAACCATCAACCTTTCTTTATTTAGTCCAAAATTTAACTGAATCATAGTTTCTCCTTAAGGTTGATGTGCTAGACCCTAAAAATCCTTTAAAATGCATATACACTAACTTGGATGGAAATCACATCACAGCTTTAATCTTCATAACACCACTGTCACCACACACACATTGGTTTAGATTACTCAAGAAGAAGCATGATGAGGTAACAGGCGATTAGGCAATGAGTTTCAATGTCTCTTAAAAACATTTTTTGTTGATATTTGTTTAGAATGCTCTGTGGAAAGAACAGAGATCTTTTCGTAAGCCGTTTTTGAAAGGCTTGGCTCCAAGGCAGTTACAAACTCAAGACATTGCTAGGAGAAATTCTGTTGTATGAAGACAGAGCTGGAAGGTGTTTGATGATCATTTGGTCCAACCCCACGCTGTACAAAGATAACTGAGTTCCAAAGAAAGGGGACAAGGCGGGGGGCTCCTTTACTGCATATCCTCTATGTTCCAAGCACTGTGCAAGTGAACCTTCAATTAAGATGCACAGAGTGGCACGTCATAGCACTCTTCTACTCTCCTTCCCCCTCCGACAGGCACACAGTAGATGTTCCCATGCTCCTCAGGTTTGCCCGTCACCTTGTCTTGCATCAGTGTGGCCTTGCCCTCCATCAAGTCAATAGAAGTAATCAGCCATTCACTACTTCAGATTTCTAACCCAGCCTCACATGTACCCAAATACTCTGTGAACAGAAGTCAAATTTTGATGGACAGAGAGTTGAAAAGGAGATGAGAAAGTAGGGACTCTCTTTCCAGAAATTTAGAGAAGGGGAAGGAGTGAGATGGGAAGGATGGGGAATGGAGAGAGTTGCGCATGTTCACAGGGAAAAGGAAGAGGGTGAAGATGCACAGCAGAGAGGGAATGATTGACAGAGCAGGACCCCAGAGAAGCAGCAGGGGACACAGGTTGAAGTATTAAATTTGAAGGAATGAGAGATGCTTCATTCTCCAAAACAGGAGGAAAGAAGGCAGAAATGGGGACTAATGCTGCTGAGACTGTTAATAAGAAAACAGTTCAGATGATCACCCTAGGGTCAGGGTTAAGTGAGGAAGGGGATATAGACTGGGTGGACATGATGGTCCAGGCTCTAAACGCCTTCATGAACTAACTAACAGCGGGGAGGGAATGATGAGCTAGAAGGACATGGGAGTTTGAGATTTCGGGATAGGGCCATCCTGAGTGATGACACAGCAGGGTAGGGCTGCTGAAAGACCAGTATGGTAAAGTAGAGGCCAAGTGGAAAACACTGGGTTTGAAGCTAAAGATCAGAGGAGCCAGTGGGTTCAGGAGGGTCATCTTTTGGACACTGGAGTTGGCAGTTGGCAGAAGCTGGGGGACAGAGAGGTCATGGGCCAGCTGCCAAAATCCTCTGTGAACACAGAGACCGATCAGCAGATTGACACATGACAGGGATGACATGGGGATGAGAGGTGAGCCTCGAAACCAAAGGGAATTTTCTGTAAGAGGGGTGGAACTGCAGCCTGGTGACAGCTTTGGAGAGCAAAGGAGACATTAATTCCCAACTCCCAGCCTGAGGGACAGAGGGTAGGTAAGAGTGAGCCCCATTCCCTTAAAAAGGATAAAAGGAAAGCAGGAATCTCAGGAGAGACTCAGACCTCAGCTGACAACAGAAAATATCGGAAACATTTTTTTTGCGGGGGGCGGGCTGTGTTGGGTTTTTGTTGCTGGGCGCGGGCTTTCTCTAGCTGCGTGGAGCACGGGGCTACTCTTCCTTGCGGTGCGCAGGCTTCTCATTGCAGTGGCTTCACTTGCTGCAGAGCGTGGGCTCTAGGTGTGCAGGCTTCAGTAGTTGTGGCTCACAGGCTCTAGAGCACAGGCTCAGTAGTTGTGGCGCATGGGGTTAATTGCTCCATGGCATGTGGGATCTTCCCAGACCAGGGATGGAGCCCGTTTCCCTTGCATTGGCAGGTGGGTTCTTAACCACTGCGCCACCAGGGAAGTTCTAGGGGAAACATTTCGTAGAAATGTTAAGGATACAGGGACTCTATCATTGAATAGGGTTCCAGAGGGCATGGTTGGAAAGTTGAGGGAGAGAGGCAGGGGATAAAGACAAAAAGCATTGGGGGATGATACTGTACAATAGAACAAAGACTAAAGAGGTCTGTATTCAAGGCAGCAGCTAAAGATGAGAGGGACAGGAGGCAGAAAGACCTCTGACCTCAACTTACTAGCTGTGTGACCTTAGGTGAGTTACTTGTTCTCTCTGTGCTTCAGTTTCATCATTGCAAAATGAGGATGATACTGGTATTTACCTCATAAATTTGTCGTTGCTGTGCAGGTTAAATGTGTTAATGTATGTAAAATACTTAGAAAATTGATCAGCTTATAGCCAGTCCTGAAGAAGCATTTCCTTCAGAAGGAAAAGGATTCCCATGCCACAGTTTCCCTTTCACGAAGGACATCTAGCTATATCAAACCTTGAACAATGCACCTTCACTTCCTGTCACTTACATTCAGCAAAAAATCCAAGTATGCAAAAAAAAAATCTGTCAGTCACTGATGGATTCAATTTCTTACAAACATATGATATGACAATTAACCATTATCTGTCCCTTGAAAGGAAGGAAAGAGAATGAAAAAAGTTGGTTGAAGACAGTAAGAATGTAGAGTTATAAATGTTAAAGATAGTCAATCGTTATTTCTAATATACAGCTCAACAACAACAAAAATCAAATAACTGGATTAAAAAATGGGCAAAGGACTTGGATAGACATTTTTCCAAAGATGATACACAAATGGACAATAAGCTCATGGAAAGATGTTCAACATCATTAATCATCAGAGAAATGCAAATCAAAACCACAATGAATTAACACCTCACACCCACTAAAATGTCAACTATCAAAAACCCAGAAAATAGCAAGTGTTAATGAGGATGTAAATAAATTGGAACCCTTGTGCTCAGCTAGTGGGAATGCAAAATGAGCGGCCACCTTAGAAAACGTTATGACAGTTCCTCAAAAAATTAAAAATGGAACAAACATGTGATCCAGAAATTACATATACATATATATATATATATATATATATATTTCCAAAAGAAAGCAGGGACTTGAACAGACACTTGAACACCAATGTTCATAGCAGCATGATTCACAATAGCCAAGAGGTGGAAACAACCCAAATGTCTGTCAACAGATGAATGGATAAACAAAATATGATATCTGCATACAAAGGAATATAATTCAGCCTTTAAAAGAAGAGGAAATTCTGACATATGCCACAACATGGATGAACCTTGAAGGCATTATTTAAATGAAATAGACAGTCACAAAAAACAGATATTGTATGATCCCACTTATATGAGGTATCTAAAATAGATTCACAGAACAGAAAGTAGAATGGTGGTTACCAGGGGCTGGGAGGAGTGGGGAAAGGGGAGTTGCTGTTCAATCGTATAGAGTTCAGTTTTCAAGATGAAGAAGTTCTGGAGATCTGTTTCACAAAAATGCAAACATACTTAACACTACTGAACGGTACACTTTAAAATGGTTCAGATGGTAAATTTTATGTTGTGCTTTTTACCACGATTAAAAAAAGAAAAAAAAAGAATAATCTAGTAACCCCCCAAATATACACAATTTAACGATGAGTAAAGTAAAGCCCAGAGAAGGTAACAGACTCATGCACGGTCACACAGCTCACAGAGGCAGAACTGGGAGCGGAACCCATGACTGACCCCAGCTGCAGGGGTCCTTCCATTACATCGTGCTCTCTACGTGAGGTGCTGAGATAGTGGAAAGGATGACACACTTGATTTATCAGTAGTGACAGTGACAGTCCGATGAACCTGAAAGGGATAAAGATTCTACTCAGTGTGTATAAATGCTCATGTGCCTGTGCCCATTCTCCAAATCTCGTCAGGATTATTCCAACCAGCAGGTCTGAGAGGCCACACTGGAAATTTCAAGGTACTCACAGCTTCTCTCTCGTCTGCAGCAGGCCTGAAAGCAGATGAGAGCAGCTTTTCTGTTTCCCCTGTAATTTAGAAGCCCAGACAGTTACACGAAAAACAGGAAGAAAAACTCAGAGGCCCACTTAAAATCAAGTTCAATGTAGGGTCTCCAACGTTCTGGAGTGAAGCTGCTAGTTAAAACTGGCTACTTTGAAACTGGTTCACTCACTCCTGTCTGGACTCAGAGAGGAAGTCTTTTTCCCATTTAGGAGTTTTCCTTTAGCTCCTTATTCCAAAGTCCATAAAGGAGAGAACAGGAAAGGCTGGCCCCAGCTCAAGAAGCAGAGATGAAAACCAGACCTTTGTTCTTTTTAAGCGTGAACACCAGAGATTTCCTTCTATTTTATATCAGAAATCTCTATTGTTTCCATGGCAATGATGAGTGTGTCTGAGGAGCCCCACAGGACCTGGCTTGGTGATTCCAGAGATCTCCACCAGTTTAAAAGTGTCAGAGCTGAAGCCAAGACCTCCCTCCCCTGTGCTCCTCTGTCTCCTTGACACACAAACAGCTCATGCACACAATACCCCTCCGAGCTCTGAAGGTGTTAGGAAAATCCTCCTTGCATCAATATGTCTCATGATGAAGATTTAAATAAAATATTTTGGCAAGGACGTTTCTAAAGATCTGTCCACTCCAGAAATATTTTTTGTTCTCAGCAACCCTACCGAGGCTGAACCAGGATGCCTATAAAAAGCCTTCTGTGTTCCCCTTAATGAATCCTCAGGAAGGATGGAATAAGATGGGGGTCAGAGACTCGAAGCCCATGCCAGATGCTGAGGCTGCCAGCTTGGCTGGGTGCACTGGTGGCAGCGCTGAGGGCCCGTCCCCCTGCTCCTCCCACTGGCGTGGTCTCTGCTCACACTCCTAAGGGAATTGGCTGGGCTCCTGGCTTGTCTCGCCTGTGTGTCTGCTAGTCATTGAACAAAGTGTGGGATTACTTCCATGCCCAGTTTCCCAGATGCTCAAAAGCACGGAGCCAAGGATCAGCTGAAACAGAAGGGAGGACCAAGCCGAGAAGCCCTCTTGACAAGGCTCAGCCACACTTGAGCTGTTGTTCCTATCACGGGACACACCTGTCAAGTAAAACCCAATGAGCCATTCAGGAAACAACCTGTGCCTCCTGTTTGGAGCTGACCCTGGAAACAAGGACTTTTCTGAGATGGTACCAAGCATGAAAGTGGGGAGAAAAGCCATGGGGCCCTTGGCCTCCTGCAACACCTCCCCCATTTGCACAGACAGGAGAAGTCAGGAGGTAAGAGGGCTTTGCTGCCTCCAGATGTGGCCCCTCATAACTCCTCCTACACTAGTGTTTTTTCCCCACACTTCAAGGACCATCTTCACAGCCTGAAACTCCAGAGGAGCTGACCTCCTGGTAAAACTTTCCACCCCAAAGTAAATGCTGGTGAAATACTTCTCTAAGCTGAATGGTATCTACCTCTTGGTTGGTGACCAGCATCTGCAAACCAAAAGGACCTGCAGGGTGGGAGCACATACTGTCCCTGGGAACAGAAACACAGTCTCTTAGGACCACCTTCACCACTCAAATGCCCAGAGGCCACTGGACAATCTGAGACTCCTCTAGCAGCTCTGCCCTCAGCAGTCAATTCCAGAAGAATTTTTAAAAAATCCCTTACCACTTTGTCCAAGGAAATCAGGACTCAATATACAAAGAAGACTATGGAAATAGGAACCCCAAAGGATGACTAAATCCTAGGTTTAGGGAAAGCGGGGAGCAGTAGAGAAAAGAGAGGGCTAAGATGAAGGTTATTTCAAGTCAAGAAAGAAGAAACCAAAACTACTGACTGGGGCAAGGGGGAAAGCAGAAAATGAAGGACAGCTGTTTTGAGGGATCCAGGGAGGAAATCGTCCCCCTGGCACAAGGTATGTGCGTAAGGGCTAGAGAGAGATGTACAGAGAACACTGAGTAAGGGTGTTGAAATTTTTTGCTGACTACTCCTTTGGAAGGCAGGAAAAGGAATTTCATCCATAATTATGTCATCCTCTTTATAAAGATGAGGTTGAAGAGAAAAACTGGTTTCTTGGATCAAGACATTTTTTTTCTTATAAAGCAACCCCAGGCTTGGACAGGTAAGAGAAGCCACGTAGTGTGACAATCAGCACTGGCTTGGGAGTCTTCTCTTCCATGCAGTATTTATGAACCAAATCTGGACATTGGGGATGTGGGAACTGCCACTTACTGAGCATCTATCTGGACACTGGGCTGAGGACTTCGTGTTTAGGACCTTTGAGCTCCAGATCCATATAAGCAGCTGCCCACCCAACATCCTCATTTGGATGTCTAAAGGCATCCCACACTGAGCTTCTGCGCTTCCCCCCAAACTCCTGTTGCAGCCACAGTCTCCCAATTCCAGCTGATGGCAACTCTGTCATTCCAAGTGCTCAAGCCAAAAGTCTTGGAGTCGTATTTGACTCCTCTATGGCTCCCTCACCCTTTACCCAATCTGTCAAGAGATCCTGTTAGTTCTACTTTCAAAATGTAACCCAGATTGTCTCTACTTCTCTCCACCTCTACTGCCACCTGCCTGGTCCAGGCCACCCTCACGACTCACTCAGATTTTTGCCATGGTTTCCTCACTTTATAATCTGTTTTTACTACAGCAGCCAGAGGGATCTTTATAACACGTGAATCAAATCATGTCACTCTACTGCTCAACATCAGCCAACAGTTTCCCATTCTACTTGGAGTAAAAACACTGTGCTTCCTACAGTGCTACAAGCCTCACATCGGGACCACATCCTCTCCCTGATTCTATCAGATGATACCCCTTTGCTCACTCTGCTTCAGCCTCACAGACCTCTTTGCTTTCTCTTGCGCATTCCAGATATGTTCCCACTTCAAGGCTTTTGCACTGGCTGCTCCTTCTGCCTGGAATGCTTCTCCCCTAGATCTCACCCTCTTAAGTCTTTTGTCAAATGTTACCTGGGTGAGGTTTACCAAACTACCCCACTTAAAATGGCAAAACTCTCTTCATACTTACTCCTAGCCCCTTTTCTGCTTTATTTGTTTTCCAAAGCCCTTGTGCTGTATCTGTTACTTATTTTCTTGATTTATTATCTCTCTCTCTTCCCTAGAATGTAAGTTTCTTAAAGACAGGATTTTGCTCACCTCTGTATCCCTCCTGCCTGTAATGGTAATTGACACACAATAAATGTGTGATGAGGGATCTTACAAAACCTTCACAATCATCTTGCCTTTCATGGGCATTGGACAGCTTGAGATTAGACAGTCATTTTTACCTCTTTATGCTTAATTTTCCCTCTGGAAAAAGTCTGTGAGTTGATAATTCGACCTCAGTCTATTCTCCACGCAGAGGCCCCGTCCCAGCTTTTGAACTCTGCACTTGACGTCATGAGCTGCCTAACCTGCTGGGCTACAGTATTAGCTCCTGCAGCTCAAGGGCAATTCCTGATTTTCAGACAGTGTTGGGGGACGAAAGAAAAGGTACAAAGAAACCAGCAGGAGATAGTGTCAGGGATTCCACAGAGGACAGGAAATTTCACTTTGGTCCACAAAGCTTGAATTCCTCCCCATAGCTTTGAAGGATGTATGTGTGTATGTGTGTGTGTGTGTGCGCACACGCGCACAAGAGCATTCACTCTACCAAATTCCAGACAACTAAAAAATAATCTTAGCCTAACTGGGAGGGATGTCCTGAGGAAAAATTCTAAATGTCCCGACATTTAGAATAGTTCTGGGGAAAACAAGCATACATCCTGAGTTTGAATGAATAATCAATCAGAATAATCTTTTTAAAATTGCCATATTAAAAAATGTCCAGGTTGTCATATATTTTATGTTAAAAATAAATACATGGTTTGGGGGACAGAAGTGAGGGCAGCTATAATACCTCCTTCTGTTACTGTTCCATCTTTCTTCCTGAGAGCATACAGTGCTTTCTAGAAGGATGGCTCTGTCTTGTTCCTGGTTTACAAAAATGATTGTTACTGACGTTAGCAGTAAGGCATGGGCTTTTCCAAGTCCAGCCACTCATGATGTTTAGGCTTGTCTTCTTTATAATCAAAGAAATATTTTGCCCTGGGAGATGGGGAGGAGGAAGAAAATGATCATTTATAGAGCACGTATTATGTACTTTATACTTTATATTAGGTACTTTATATTTTATCCCCCAAACTTAAAAGTCCATATAATTATCCCTGTTTTACAAATGAGACTGAGACTTAAAGACATTAAGTGACTTGCACAAGATCATTCCAACTAGCCAAGACTTGAATTCAGAACTAATGAACTCCAAATACTCTGCTCCTTCAACTCTGCAGTGTTACCTTTTCCCTAAGGTGGGGACCAGAGGGGTGAAAGCTGTGCGTGAACATTAATCATGAATTAGCTTCACTTGTTAAGCTCTAGACCCACAAAATATATGATACACAACTTCTAGACCTTTAGACCTGTTTCGTTCCTTTAAGGAAATTGGACTTGAAAAAAGAGTGGAAATGACAACACCAGACAGAATTTGATGATGAACCAAAATGACTGGTTCAGGCCAAAAGAAGTCAGACTTGATCCAACCCTCAAAGGTCATTTTCTAGTATCATCTTCTAACCAAGGCTGACAAGGACTTCCATCTGTAAGGTGGAGATAATTATTCAATTTTTTACTTATGACTTTTTACAACCTTAAACATCTTTAGCACTTAAAAGTCATGAAGATGATTCTTGAGTGATCAGTTGGGATGCTACCAACTACAAGGAATAGAAAACCCAAGCAAAGTGGTTTAAAAAATGGGATTGTTTATCATCTCATATAGCAAGAGTGTGGAGACAGGGCGGTTTCAGGGTTCGTGAATTCAGTAGCTCACTGACTTTACCATGACAGATATTTCCCCCGTATTGCCTCTCTACCATCCTCTGTACAATGGCTTATCTTCTTAAGGCAGTTTCCTGTAATGGTCCCAAGACGGCTGCCCCACATTCAGTCAACATGCAGATGATAACCACGAGAGGTAGAAAAGGAATATCCCTGTCTTGGTTCCCTTTTTAGAATCAAGAGAAAACTTCCCTCCTTCCAGGCCCAGCATGAAGGCGCAGGGGCTACCTGGGAACGAGTACCTCTCTTAGTGATACAGAAGCACAAGAAAAGTCCAACTACACAAGCACATTTCAAGCCTCTGGTTACATCATATCTGCTAACATTCCATTGCCCAAAGCAAACTCCAAGGCAAGACCCTAAGTCAGGGAGTGGGGAAGTATACCGCTCCTATTATTGGACTATGACTGCATGATATTATGTGCTATATATATATATATATATATATATATATATATGTACAAATGAATGTATAATATTACTACAAGGAATAAAGAATTAAGACGGAGAATTCAACCTTCCACCCCACCCATGGTTATATCAGGTAGAACCTTACGAAACTGTCATCTTTTAGGTACAAAATGGTCAAATACTGACCATCTCATATAGTTCAATGTAATACAATCAGTGGAATCAGGACTTAAGCTAGGCTTGTGTCATCCACTGGCTACTAGAACTCTCTGGAAAGCAGCATGAACAGGTGATACCCCATGAAAAGCAGATTTGCTAAGCACACAGGAAATAAAAAACATATGTAATTGTCTGTCTCTAAAATAGCAGTTTGATTCCCTTTGAGTAGAGTTATGCTCCACTGGAATCAAGCACTCATTAGAGTTTAAGGATTATGTGAAAATAAACCTTTGAAGTTGAGTCCCAATAACGTTTTCCCCTGGAGAGTCAGAGGCATTGTGGTCCCACAGGACAGCTATTACTTTTAAGTAAAGCTTTAATTAAATTTGAGAATTTGTTACAATTTTCTCTGCTGAGTAAAATTCTCCTCCTTTAGAATCACACTAATAGCACATCCTAGTGAAAATTTCCTGTTTTTTTTATCCTCTTACCCCTTTTCCCAACCACACATATATACCCATGAACTTGCTTTCCCGGCTTCCACCTTTGTTCATGCCCATCTCTTTGGAATACCTGTCACCTAGCTGACCTCTAACCATCCTTTCCATGCGCACTACCATCCCCATGCAGGCTGACTTAGATATCTTACTCCACTCTCCCATAATACTCTGTACATATCAGAAATGCAGGACTTAATACAGTGTTACATCATTATCTAAGTATACATTGGTTTCTCCCCCTAAGTTGTGAGATCCTTGAGTACAGGGACTATGTTTTACTTATCTTTGTACCCTTAATACCCAGCATAGTGCTTGACAAATAGTAGGGGCTAAGAAATAAAGGAAAGAGTGTGTATTAAGAGTAGGCTAAATGCAAGTCCAGTAACAAGCCCAATTTATGCAAAGACTCATGCAAAGTCTGAAGCAGATGTGCCTGGTTGGGCAACTCTCCTCTGAGTGGTAACCCAGGGATCCAGCCTTCTTCTGACCTGTGACACTGCCATCTTCAACATGTGGTCTGTCTCTAAGGGTGCTGCAAACGGGAAACAGAGCACGGGGAAGGCACAGTCCACCTTGGCTGGAAGTGACACAAATGACTTCTGCCCTCATTCCATTGGCCCAAACTAGTTTCATGGCACTGCTTAGTCATAAGAACTCACACAATGGAAAGAGAGTGTGAGCCTTTGGTAGTCAGTGAGCTACCTCTGCCACAGGGAGAGGGAGGAAGGACGGGAGGGAGAAATGGAGGGAAGAACTTACTCAATGCCTATATTTTAGGACCTGTGCAAAAGGCTCAGATTCCCTTCCAGTTGGACCCTTAAAACCAGATGTAGAAAGCAGTTGAACATTAAGTCAGACAGAACACAGTAAAAATTAAAAAAAAATAAAATAAGGGGAAACCCATGAGAGTTCGGTGTCTTAAGCATAGTCAAGAGGAAGGCAAGTTTCAGGAGTCGGTGACAAGGGTGTGTGTGTGTGTGTGTGTCTGTGTGAGTTCCATGTCTTAAATTGAGAGAAGGAGGGAGAAGAAAAGAAGGTTGGGGAGCTGCCAGATTGGAAAGGCTCTCAGGAGAGGAGGGTAATGGGGCTTATGGGAGAAGCATTATCAGGGATTCTACCTACTCTGAAGAAGACTTAAAATCTTCAGTGTGAAAAGTAAACCAAGAGGATCTGGAGGACATAAATCAGTAATGAGAGAATCATATTCATCAGGATTTGGAGCAGGTGATGAGCAGGAGACCCATGGGAGAAGCAACCATTTTCTAGGAGGTTTTATGTAGTGAGAAGGTCTGGTGTCAGAAGCCAGCGAATGATGGGGAGGGTAGAGACTGATAGCTGTTCACCAAGATCCATTTCCTCTTCTTCTTGGCACGCAGACTCCCTTGCAGTTAGCGTTACTATGTCAAAAGAATATGAACAGAAGTGATGTGTGCCACTTTTAGACCTGGCCTATATAATCCTCCACCACGTGTTCCTCCACATTTTACCGTCTTCTTGCAGCTGGATACAGATGACAATGAGGTTCTATGTTTTGGTGATGCCACAGGTGGAAGGAGCCTGGGTTCTTGAATAACTGCATGGAAGAGAGCCTACTTGCCTAGCTGAACACCTGCCAGGACTATAATATGAGCAAGAGGTAAATTTCTACTGTATGATGGA
This sequence comes from Physeter macrocephalus, assembly GCF_002837175.3. NCBI lineage: Eukaryota > Metazoa > Chordata > Mammalia > Artiodactyla > Physeteridae > Physeter > Physeter macrocephalus. Next base: position 27,092,502 of record NC_041219.1, read on the forward strand.
CACTGTGACCCGCCACCCAGGTTCCATTTCAATGAAAGACCTATTATCCCAACGAGGGAGTGCGGTCAGCCCCTTCAGGGACTGCCTCAGCTCTAGGAGAGTTGCCTCACCCAAGGTCATACCCTTTGGGGGAAGCCTACACCCAGAGATCAACCGACACAAGAGCGCATGTACAGCCACTGCAGTCTAACTCGGGGCATCACTAACAAGCCACCTCAGCTCCAGGGCTTCTGTGGGGATGACCAAGGTTGTCACCAGGCCTGATTTGAGCTCAGCTTCTGTCTTGCCCAATCCTGCTTCATTTCCTTCTTTTCTACAGATTTTAAATCTAAGAATACTCTCTAATAAACATCCTACACACCAAACTTTCAGAGTCTGCTTCTTGGAGAACCCACCCTGAGGCATACTGTGAACATATCCACATAGTTGGGTATGTTTGTTACATCATCCTGGCCTGTTTTAACTAATAGAGCAGAGAGGAGGAACATTTTTCCTGCTGACATGGCTATGCTAAGTTGGACAGCAGACATAATCCTTGTGATGCAGAAAAGCCTATGCCATCTGCAGTAGGAGAAAACATAAGGAGTAGAGATAGAGACAGAGGGGAGAAAAAAAATCCCAGTTTTTGAAACAGAGATTCCTAAAGCTTTTCCTTGAGCTGCTTTAGTATGTTTACTAGAGTAAAAGTATCAATTAAAAGTATCAATTCTTCCTTTCCCTCTTTTCCTTAAGACGATTTAAATTGGGTTTCTGTCACTTGTAACCAAAAGAGTCCGAATACAAGAGATTTGGTTACGTGTTGTGCAATACAAGTGAATGTGTCCCCCACCCTTCCATTGCCACTGCCTCAAAACAGTTAAGGACAGATTTCTGTAAATTTTTTGACGAAGCCATATTTATCGAGGACTTACTATGTGACAGGTCTATTCTAAGTACTTTCCATATATTTACACAATCTTCACAACAGTCCCATGAAATGGGTACTATTACTATGATTCTGCTTTCAGAGAGGAAGGCTGAGGCACAGAAAGATGATATGTGCCCAAGGTTACCCAATTTATGAGTGACAGGCTATCCCCAGAGCCTGTACTCTTAGGCGGTGATGCTCTCCCACCTCTCCTCACACAGCCTTGAGATGGGGAAGTGAGATGCTTCAGTTTCACATGGGTTATATTTATGAGTGATTAGGGTTCTTCCCCTGCTCTACATGCAATCTACCAAGGCTTGCAAGAGACCTGACTGAAGTCAACAGCAAAAATGTACCAGAAGGTAGAGACGTCATCCCTAAACGAACAAGTAAAAGAAATGATTAGAGATGAAACCGTGAATGGAAAAGCCCGTGAGGTGGTGTTCAGACCTGAAGTGATTCAGTGAACAGAGGCATGGGGGGGCTTCAGGAGAAGCTTTGGAGGGTTAAGCTGGACACATAAACACCAGACTAGTTGGGAAGAACTGGTTTGGGGACCCAAGAGGAAGAGCATCAGTTCTGGATGGTACACAGGAAGCTAATCAAAGAACAGTTTTATCTAAACCAGGACATGAGCCTAGAACCTGCCAGGAAGAGTGTGGTTTTCTCTAGGACCTGGGGAATGGGAGCAAGAGAGCTCAAGCTGATAGGAAAATCGAGAGGCTTTTTTGGAAGCGGAGGCACCATTGGGAGGCAAAGCATCAGTTCTCTAAATTCAGAGTCCCTGTTATTACATATTGTGAAGTGGTCACTCCCTGAGACTGCTCGCACTGGAGTTAAGGATCAGTTTCTTCCACTTCAAGGGCTGGGTGGGTGACGTTTCTTTGCCAAGAAGGGGAATTACAGAAGAGGCTGCAGGCAGGGCTGCATTCGCAGAAGAAAGTCCAGAGAAGCCCAATCCCAACCCTGAGCCCACCACCACCCATGTAAGAAGATGGTGAAGGCCTCTGTTGTTGACCGTGGGGGACACCCCAGCATTTGGTCACTACTCTCACGGTGAGTTTATTTCCCAGGCCTGTTAGCCTGCTTTAGAGTAAAACAGTGAGAAGGATCCAGTGTGCTCTCAGGGGAAAGACTTTCCTCCACTCAACCTGGGTCAGGCTATGGCAGAATGGATGTTGGTAAAGGCCACCAGGTACACAGTTCATCCATTAATACTTTTTACCAGGATGCTGTTCACTATGTCCTGTGTGCACATCATGTCCCTGCTGAGAAATGTTTCAAGGCTAAAAGATTCTCCTTGCTTGCCACTCATTTCACGCCAATTTAACTGAATACCAGCTATGGTAAGTGATGACAGGCATCATCTCGTTCATGTTTGAAACTACCCTGTAGAAAGCTATTATTGTTTTTTACTGCAGTAAAATAGATATAACATAAAATTTATTATTTTACCTTTTTTTTTTTTTTTTTTTTTTTTTTTTTTTTTTTTTTTTTTTTTTTTTTTTGTAGTACGCGGGCCTCTCACTGCTGTGG
>NC_041219.1:27094976-27117787 GCF_002837175.3 Physeter macrocephalus
GGAGCACAGGCTCCGGACGCACAGGCTCAGCGGCCATGGCTCACAGGCCCAGCTGCTCCGCGGCATGTGGGATCTTCGGACCAGGGCACGAACCCGTGTCCCCTGCATCGGCAGGTGGACTCGCAACCACTGCGCCGCCAGGGAAGCCCTATTTTAGTTTTTTTTTGAGTATACGATTGAGTGACATTAATATCTTCACATTGCTGTGCAACCACCACCTCCATTCATTTCCAGAACTTTTCTATTATCCCAAGATGAAACTCTGTACCCATTATACAGTAACTCCCCATTTTCCCCACATTCCCTGGCAACCAGCATTCTACTTCCTGTCTCTATGAATTTGTCTGTTCTAGGCACCCTATATAGTGAAATCACATAGTATTTGTTTTCTTGTGTCTGACATTTCATTCAGCGTAATGTTTTCAAGTTTCATTCATATTGTAGCATGTAACAGAATTTCCTTTTAAAGGCTGCATAATTTTCCATTATATGTATATACCACATTTTGTTTATCCATTCATCCGTGGACTTTTGAGTTTCTTCCACCTTTTCACAATTGTCAATATGCTGCTATAAACATCGGTGTACATATATCTGTTCGAGTCCCTGCTTTCAATTCTTTTGTGTACATATGAAGAAATGGAATTGCTGGATTATATGGTAATTCAGCTTCCTGACAAAGTTTTCCTTCATAAGGCAGCTGCTGTGCTTCCTAGTGCCCAAGCCCAGGACTCCAGCCTCCAATCAATTCTGTGAGTCCCAAAGCCTTCCAATACATTCTCTCTACCACTTCTTGTTGTTACCAAAGGGCACACAGGAAGGAGACAGAGTGGGAGCAGGGTGCTCACAACCAGGAGATACATGTTGAACAGGTCAAGTTTGAGATGTCTGTGAGATATGTCAAGGGGGCTGTTGGGTATTTGCACCTGGAGTTCAGGGTTGAAGCCTAGGATAAGGAGAAATAAATTTAGGAGTTATCAACATGTAGATGGAATAGTAGTGTCTAGCATAATGTCCCACGTCTTTTGCTAAAAGTATCCTGATTTTCTTTTGGGGAAATACTCCTTTTTCTTTTTTTTTTTTTTTTTTATTTATTTTTGGTTGTGTTGGGTCTTCGTTTCTGTGCGAGGGCTTTCTCTAGTGCGGCGAGTGGGGGCCACTCTTCATCGCGGTTCGTGGGCCTCTCACTATCGCAACCTCTCTTGTTGCGGAGCACAGGCTCCAGACGCGCAGGCTCAGTAGCTGTGGCTCACGGGCCCAGTTGCTCCACGGTATGTGGGATCTTCCCAGACCAGGGCTCGAACCCATGTCCCCTGCATTGGCAGGCAGATTCTCAACCACTGCACCACCAGGGAAGCCCAATATTCCTCTTTCTTGGTTAATAATCTTGATGGAGCTGTTAATCAAAGTGCCAAACCCTCCTCTGGCCAAGTAGCAAGACTGGACAGTCAGCATATGTCATCCACCTGGTCACAGTGATTCTTAAGGGATGCTCAAATGAATTAGGTCAATTCAATAAGAATTAGCCAAAAAATATTTGATGGAATAATCAGGAACAAAAGTCCTGTCCTCTTTCTGGCAGTATTGCTAAACTGGTACAGTAAAAGCTTAGAGACACAAGGGCTTTTTTTTTTTTTTTTACCACCTTGGGGTCATAGCCTAATGAGAATGAGGTCAACACAGCAAAAAACAGATTCAAGTGACCAAGGGTGATGGGCAATGTGCTGATGTGGCATTGAGTCCCTTGATGCTGTTATTCCAGAAATGAATTTCGTGATCATGTGAATCAATGAATTCCCATTTTTGCTTCGGATAGTTGAGTTGAGTTTCTGTTACTTGCAGCCAAGTGATTTCTGACAAATCCAAGCATCACTTAAAGCCCCGTACTTGGATGAGATCACACAAGAGGAGAGTGTAGAGAGGAGGACTGAGCCACAACGCACTGTAATAAAGACCCAATATAGGAGGAGGATACAGCATTTCAGTTAGATTGTCACTTGCCTTTGAAAACAAATGGGACCAGAAAGATAATGTAATTCATTCCACTACAGAAGAAAATCTGTTGTCAGAATATTGATAATTTTTTAATCTGGAGGATAGGTATATAGGGGCCCTTATGTTTGAAAATACCCAAATTAAAAAATACACTTATGACACGGTGCTGTTGCATTTTCCCTGTATTGAAAGGACAGCACCTCTTTGCTGGAGAGCTCCCTTGCACGCTGGGTCATGCCATCGAAGATAGTTATGGCTACCTGCCTTTTCTCGGCATCCAGCATTCTAAGATGTGGGAATTCGAGGGGTTTGGCAAGGAAAAGTCAGACATGTGTGGGCTGTTTGTAAATTCGCATGAGCTCTCTGTGGTTTGACTGCACAAAGACAGGGAGGAGCTTGGACTCGGGCTCTGTTGGCCCCTGAATTCACTTTGGATGAGACAGATTGGTGTCTGCCAACTGGGCTCCCTCATTCCTAACAGTAGCCAGACTGGCATCTTTGGCTTCAAAAGGGATTGATCAGGTTCCCATGTGAACAGCATGTTCTGCACCAAACTAATTTGAGCAAATTGTATGCAGTTATGAGTGGTGGGAAGATGAGTTCTACCCAATGGGGAGTTGAGACAACCAAATGTCGTCTTTGGAGTGGGAAACCAGACTAGGGATGAGAGCAGAGTAATCCTAGAAACTGACAAATGGCCAGGACTGCAGAAGCAGTCTACTAAGAGTCTGCGATTAGAAGGAAAAGTTTGCCCTTTTAACCAGACCCAGGCAACAAAGGGAAACTCTTCCTTTTGTAACACAGAAGAGAAAATGTGGATTTCAAGTTGTCTGACTTTGGGTGGGTAGACTCAGAAGTAGTCAGAGCCATCCAGCTAGCCCATGATTTAAACAGCTATCACTGACTGTGAAAACAAGATCCACTGATGAACAGCCTAATGAAGCACTAAGTACTCAGGCTCTGGAGCCAGATTGCCTGGGTTCATAGCCTGGGTTCACCATTTGCTTCCTTAATGATTCTGCACCTCAGTTTCCTCATCTGTAAAATGAAGATCACAATTTGGAACTGGAAAATATTATGCTAAGTGAAAAAACCTAGACATAAGAGGACGAATATTGTATTATTTCACTCATCTGAAGTACCTAGAACAAGCAAATTCATAGAACCTAGAACAGGCAAATTCATAGAGACAGAAAGTAGAATAGAGCTTTCTCCAGGGGCTGGAGGGAGGAGAGAATGGGGGCAAGGTATTGTTTAATGGGTAGAGAGTTTCAGTTTGAGATGATGAAAAAGTAATGGAGATGGATAGAGGAGATCGTTGCATGATATTGTTAATGTACTTAACGCCACTGAACTGTATAGTTAAAAACAGTCAAAATGAAAGAAAGAAAATGATAACTATATGAGATAATGGAACATGGTAATTAGCTTGATTGTGGTGATTATTCCACAATGTATATGTATATCAAAACATCAAGTTGTGCAACTAAAGTACATACAATTTTTGTCAATTATACCTCATTAAAGCTGGAAAAATTGGTTAAAATGGTAAATTTAATGTTATGTGTATTTTACTCCAATAAAAAAATAAGGCTGTTGTTGCAAACATAATATTGAGCAGAGATCACACAAAAGAATTAGTGCTGTATGATGTCAATACATAAAGGTCAAACACAGGCAAAAATCGTTCCTGGCGGGGCTTCCTGGGTGGTGCCGTGGTTAAGAATCCTCCTGCCAATGCAGGGGACACGGGTTCAATCCCTGGTCCAGGAAGGCCCCACCTTCCTGGGTGGTGCCGTGGTTAAGAATCCTCCTGCCAATGCAGGGGACACGGGTTCAATCCCTGGTCCAGGAAGACCCCACATGCCGTGGAGCAACTAAGCCCGTGCGCCACAACTACTGAGCCTGCGCTCTAGAGCCCGCGAGCCACAACTACTGAAGCCTGCGTGCCTAGAGCCCATGCTCCGCAACAAGAGAAGCCACTGCAATGAGAAGCCTGCGCACTGCAACGAAGAGCAGACCCCGCTCACCGCAACTAGAGAGAGCCCGCGCGCAGCAGCGAAGACCCAACGCAGCCAAAAAGAAAAAAAAAAAAAATCATTCCTGGCATTAGAAACCAGGATAGTAGTTACCACTGAGGGTGGTGGAGACTGGAAAAAGTTAAAACAGATGATGCTCTTAGGATGGTACCTGACACTGGGTGGGGGTGGGGGTGGGGGTCCCTAAATCTTTAGTGGCAGTATATAAAACTAAAGATGCCAGTACCTCTAGAAACCTTCCTGACTCCCCCTGCACTTGAGATGCCAATCATTCCCTCCTTGTCCGTACCTCCTATGCTTCAAGATACTTTGCATTTGTTCTAGAGCCCTGCTCCTTCCTGCTCTCTGCTTCTGGATCCTGACCCACAGCAATGTGCTCCTTCTTGCCCTCTGGCTTCCAGTCCTGTTGGACTTATAATAGGGGGAGAACCAGCAGGAAACTGGAAGAGGGAAAGAGAGTGAGGTTGAGTGCCCTCCCTGTGGGGTCACTTGACCAAAGGTCACAATTACGGTGGAGCAGACCTCTCCACCCAGATATCTCTTTCCCCAAGTTCTGTAACTGCTCCCCCCCATTGCCCCTTTGGGCCAAGTTATGGTAGTGGCACCCCATAATTACTAGCCTAAAGACACTGTACTAATCTCCCTTGTTGTTTCTTGTGGTTTTCTTACACCCTGCAAGGACCTTTGTAAATCACATTTTTATTAAAATCTACCCCAATTTTCCCAATTTCAGTGCCTCTTCTACTTCTGCTGGGACCCTGACTGCTACCTACCCTCTTAGAGACCCGGGGAAAAGCCACCACTGGTCCTACATGAGCCCCTCAATCAGTCACTGCTGACCACACCAGATGTGAGCAGCTGACCACGGTGAACAACCCAGAGGCTCTCTGCTAACAATTTGGAATAGAGTCACAGAAGCTCTGAGTGACTGAGCCAGCAGAGAGCTGGAGAATTATAAGCTCACCCAGAGATAGCAAGAGTCAGTGCCATGGCAACCCAAAGCTGCGAGCAAGCTGAAGCTACTATAGGGCAGTCGCAAAAATTGGTTTATGGAGGAAAGATGCAGTGTTATTTATTAATGATGTGAAGGCTTTAATATATTCAGGAAAAAATGTGTTCTAACAATATGCAAGCTAATGTAAAATCACCTAATGTGGGTTTTTTTCAACTATTTAACTGTGTCTTTAAAGTCCCCAGAAATATCATTCCTACCAAAGTCATGTGAATGAGGCTACGTCTAAATATTTACTGCACAAAATGCAAGAATGCCACTCGTTACCAAGTCTTGTTAATATGTGTGTGTTGGGTAGATATGGAGAGGAGGGGGTAATGTTATTTAATAAACTGTGGTTACCGATTAGTAAGTTTTGAATTTAGATCACTAATGAAATACAATGGAATAGAAAATATCAGAAGGCATCATGGTTATAACAGTAAATATTGTTTCGTGAAACTGATTTCAGTGATACATATACTTGATCACAATGTAAAATGTATTTCTACAGGGTCAAACAGTTTGCAAAATTCTGATTGACTAAATTCTGTGGTTCAGAAATTACCCTGTTATACTGTCAATGTGGAGGTGAAAAATGAAGAAAACACAGTAGAGTTTTTATAATTTTGTTAACATCTACAGGAATCATATTTTGAGCATTACTATTTTCTTCCACTGATGGTTTAAAGTTGGGACCAAGTTACCACTTCATCATCTTCCTTTTCACTTTTCTCTTTTTTGCAAACTGCAGAAGGCAAGAGCCTTGACAATACTGTAATCATTGAGGTACCTCTCTAGTGCCTGGAACATCAAAGTCTCTAGATAAACATTTGATACATTTCTGAAAAATGATCTGTTCACAAAGTCATTGTATCTACATCACAAGATCACTGGAATACCCCATAGAAAGTACTTTAATATCAATTTTTTCAAAGAGTGCATATATGTAAAGGAGATATTGTTACATTATTCCCTGTATTATTTTTGGTTGGCATTTTTAGTTTAGACATGATAATGCTGATGATAACACAGGGTCAGTAATAAACGTTACCAGCTGTAGTGGGTTAAATTGTGGCCCACAAAGGATGTGTCTACTTGGAACCTCAGAACGTGACCTTATTTGGAATATGGGTCTTTGCAGATGTAATTAAGATAAGGGTCTCAAGATGAGATCATCCTGGATTAGACTGAGCCTTAAATCCAATGACAAGTGTCCTTATAAGAGACAGAAAAGGAGAGGAGGTCACATGAGGACAGAAACAGAGATTGGAATTATGAGCCCCAAAACAAGGAATGTCAAGGGTTGCCAGGAGCTGCCAGAAGCTAGGAGAGAGGCATGGAACAGATTGTCCCTCAGAACCTCTAGAGGGAACATGGCCTTGTTGACACCTTGATGTTGACACCTTGATTTTGTTGACACAGGCTTTCAGAACTGTGAAAGAATAAATTTCTGTTGTTTTAAGTCACCAATTTTGCGGTAGCCCTAGGAAATGAATATGCCAGCTGAATAATTTACTAATAGTTTAAAAAAGTCACACCAATTATAAGCTTGGTTCTCCTAGCTCTTGCTTGACTCGTATTCTTCATTGGAGAATGTTGGTGAGTTACCATTGCTGGAATTTATTTTGAAATTGAGTGATAAATTTCTGCGGCTACTTAAATGCATAAGGGCACACAGCGACTGCCTTTCTTGGGACTGTAAACTAGACCATTGTTTGGATTTTTTTTTTTTTTTTTTTTTTGCTTAATATTTCCTTTCATTTAGCAGTTACCAAGATAATGACTTAGTTTTTTAAAAATTATATATAAGTTAATTTATTAATATTAGAGTTCATTAGTGAATAGCAGAATTAATTAATGTAACAGATTATGAACTTGCAGCAAATTTTGTTTAGTTTTGCTTTAGAAGATGAGCAATAAATCAGATCTCCCACCAGTTAACATTTTGCTGCTGATCTTTCTGGCAATACTGCCTAATAGTTTTTCATTACCTTTTGAAAATGAGCATTTTTAAAAATTGAGGTATCATTGACATATTTTTTATATATATATATTTTTAATCTTAGAAAGTCAAATAATTTCAGGGGTAAAACTGAAAAATTAGACTTTAATTCCAACTGAAGGGCAGAATAGCAGAGTGATGAGGGACATGAGATGGGGTCAGACAGTCCTGGATAGGAACCTCTTAAGTGGGTGAATTTGGACAAATTACTGAAACTCTCTGGGCTTCTCTTTGCTCAATTGTAAAATAAGGATTATTGAACTCTCCAAAATATTACCAGACAACTGAATAAGGGAGGCACTCCTAGGACAAAGTCTTAATAGTATCTCAGAAAAGGGAAGTCAGGGGAGGGTCTTTATAGGGTTTAGGCTCTGGGTTCAAGTGACTTCAAGCAGGTCTTTCAAGAAGGGAACGGCCTAAAATTGGGCTAAGATCCTGACATAATTGTTTAGGATTGATGCATACAGGGAGGTGAGAGTCTTAAAGCAAGTCTTGATAGGTAACTCTGGTTTAATGAGAACAAGAAGTCTGCCCATGACGAGCAGACTGTTAGATAAATTGATCTGCAGAAATTTCCTGAAGCAAACAAAGAACTTATTTATTGGTTTTCAGTCTTACTTTTCCCAGGAAAAGTTTTCATGGAACAATAACTAAATCATATTGGTACAAGGGATCTCAGTTCTAAGTCCAAGGAGCCACTTCTTCTGGTTGTGCTACGGAGTAAGTGAGACCATGGTTCTATATTGTGTCTGCCACATTGCAAGGACTATATAAGCAATTAACTTATTATTATTATCCATTTAACTTTATTTGTAAAGACAAGACAAATGTAGCCATAAAATCTTGACACCCCTCAAATTTTTATTGCTTTTTATAAGTAATAAGCAGAATCAATGGCTTTTGGCTTTCCTGTAATTCAGGAACTGCTAAACTACTAAAGTTATTGGTAGAATTTGAACTTATGGAAATAAGCGGACAAAAAGAGGTAAAATATGAGGGCTCTTTTCCTTTGTCGTGATTCTAGCTGGCTCTATATGTGCATTCCCCCCAAGGACTCTTGAGTAATCAGCTCTCCACAACCTGCACATCTTCAGGAAGGAGCTAACCTTTGAAAATGCAGAGAGGTTTCCTGGGTGGTGCATCACGTGGAAATGCAATGCTTTATGGACATCAGAGGTGTCTGTTCACTCACTGCGCATAATCTCGGTTGAGTTAGTAAAATTTTCTAGCAAGGGGACTACATCTCTCCAGCCTCAGAACATACAAAGCCCAGAGGAATTCCTTGAGTGTTTTTACTGGCCGTAGAATCTATAGACAGCAGCTGAGTTCATCGCAGGGAACAGAAGATAACATGACCGGCTGCCTGTGTGACTCCAGAAATGAGGCTCCCTTTGCTCCCTCCACCGAACCCTGGAGCAGCATCCTAGAGACAGGAGCAGTTACCCTGCTTCTCTCCTCTGACCATTTCACTCTAGGGCGTCTGAAGCACCCTCACTCAATTTCCCTATCTCTGACACACAGAGAGAAACAGCTCATGCAATCTTAACTCTTCTGATGTACCATAAATTAAATAAAATAATCCACGGTCCTTAGAAGAAAATTCTTTATAACCCCAAGGTATTGTTACTATCTGATAATGAAGTCAAGTGTAGAATGGATAGGAAACTTCAGTAGGTCAGACTAATAATAGAGATGCTGATTTGAATGAGCACAAATGCAATGCATAGACTGTGTTTTAAAAAATGCAACAGCAGTGGAAAACAACATGGATATTCCTCAAAAAATTAAAAATGGAACTACCATACAATCAGCAATTCCACTCCTGGGCATTTATACAAAGAAAGCAAAAACACTAATTCGAAAAGATGTATGCACCCCTATGTTCGCTGCAGCATTATTTACAATAGCCAAGATATGGAAACAACCTAAGTGTCCATCAATAGATGAATGAATAAAGAAGATATGGTATACAATGAAATATTATAAAAAAGAATAAAATCTTGCCATTTGAAACAACATGGATAGACCTAAAGGGTAAGTGAAATAAGACAAAGACAAATACCATATGATTTCACTTACATGCAGAATCTAACAAACAAAACAAATAAACAAACATAACTAAACAGAAACAGAGTCACAGATACAGAAAACAAACAGGTGGTTGCCAGAGAGAAGAGGGTGGAGGGAAATAGTGAGTGAAATAGGTGGGGCAAATTAAGCAGTACAAACTTCCAGTTGTAAAATAAATGAGTCACATGAAGGTACAGTGTGGGGCATATAGTTGATAGTTATGTAGTATCTTTGTGTGGTGAAAAATGTCAACTAGACTTACAGTGGTGACCATTTTTGAAATGTATAGAAATATTGAACCTCTATGTTGTGTAACAGGAACTAACATAGTAACTGTAGGTCAATTATACTTCAAAAAATACCAACTCATAGGAAAAGAGATCTGATTTGTGGTTACCAGAAGTGGGGGATTGGGGTTGGGGAAACTGGAAGAAGACAGTCAAAAGGTACAAACTTTCAGTTATAAGATAAACAGTTACTAGGGATGTAATGTGCAGCACGATAAATATAGTTAACTCTGCTGTATGTTATACATGAAAGTTGAGAGTTATCACTTAGATATCACTAAGAGTTATCACAGGGAAAAAATTGTTTTCTATTTCGTTAATGAGAGATATGAGACGGACGTTCACTAAACCTACTGTGGTAATCATTTCATGATGTATGTAAGTCAAATCATTATGCTGTACACCTTTATACAAATTTATACAGTGTTGCATGCCAATTATATTTCAATTTTAAAAATAAACATAAAAGTGCAACAGCATGTAGCTTCCAAACATGCTATGATCTTAGGAACCAAGTAGTAGATGTATTTAGCTCGTGACTAGGTATGATGATGGATAATTGACATTAGTTACTTATATGCTTAATTGGTCTGAACATTTACCCTACACTGCTTTTTCATGATTAATTTGCTCAATTTGTTAAAAGGGTTTCCTAAGCAAATGTGACTTCATTTCAGCACCTGTTTGAATTCCAACTATTGGTGCATTTTGGCTTAATAGCTGAGCTGCCTAAGAGTCAGGTTCCAGGGCCTTACTACCTAACTCTGCATTCCCACCTACCATTTTCTGGCTATGTACCCCTGGTCAGGTTACTTAACGTCTCTGTACCTCAGTTTCTCTAATGAAAATAACAACCACAGTTACCTCAGAGGGTATTTGGGAGGATTAAATGAGATAATGTAAAGTAATGCAAGAGCTCAGTGCATAGTGTGTCATATATTCCAGCTCTTATTTATTTTCCTTGAAATTACCTATGGGAACTTTACCACCTGACATTTACAGAGACATTGTCCTATGGGATCCATACTGTGTGGAAGGAATCTGCAGTGCTCTTAGTTTGAACCTGTGTCCTCTATAGCCTGTGTTATAAAATGAGCTCTGGGCAAGAAGTTAGGAAATTTGGGCTTAAGGTCCAATGCGGCCATCAACTATGTGATCTTGAGTGTATCACTTCAACCCTCTGGACCTATTTAGTCAAAAAAAAAAAAAAAAGGGGGGGGAGTGGGCTGACTGCATCATCCTAAGACAACGTAATATGCTAGAAAGAATCCTAGAGCAAGAGTCCAAAGTTCAAGTTCTAGTTCTAGCACTTGTTAGGTGTAAAATTCACAAAAAGTCACACAACTTCATGGAAACTTAGTTTCCACATCTGGAAAATGGGCAGAGTAATATCAGAAACACTCCTCTTCCAGATTTGTGGTGAGCATAAAATTAGATAATGAAGAAAGCACTTTGTAAATGAAAAAGCACCAAATAAATGTAAGGTAATATTATTTATAAAATTCTATTTATTCTAATTTTTATGCTAAATCTTATTATTTTCCTACAATCTTTTACAAGTGTTTCTGCTCCTACAGGCAGAATTCTGTGGGTTAGAACCAGACTATAAAAATGCATTTGTTGGACCTCAGACTATCTACTATAAACAATGTTTTCCCTTTGTTAAGATAAGAGCAATACATTTTCAGTTTGTCCCTGAGTCATCATCTAAGCATAACTCTGTATGAGTCAAGAAATCTAAGAATTATCTATTTATTCATTTTTTCCTTTTTGTGCAAATATCTCTGCAGATATAATTTAAGAAATAACTTGCTTCAGACGCAAGAGGGAAGAGATATGGGAACATATGTATATGTATAACTGATTCACTTTGTTATAAAGCAGAAACTAACACACCATTGTAAAGCAATTATACTCCAATAAAGATGTTAAAAAAAAAAAGAAAGAACTTGCTTCTGTCTTAGGGTTTCTTAATATTTTAAAGGTGCTGTTGTAAAGGAAGAGGGTAAAGGAAGATTATCCTCACAAAGAAAGGAGACACACACACACACACACAACATAGACACACACAGACACAAATATCAACACAAACTCTCTGCTACAACCAGAAAAGCACCATCCTACCACTGGGCCCTTAACCATGTTGTCCCAGTCACCTGGAATTCCTTTTCATCCCATATCTACCTGTCCAATCCTACCTAGAATTCAGAGCTTTGTTAAAATCAAATTTTCGGTGGGAGGCATTGAGTGGTTCTTTGCCCTACCAATAATCTTTAAGATAGCTACTTCCTTTTTAAAGATGACAAAACTGACAAACAAAATGATTTGTTCAAGGTCACCTTTGTGAAATTTGCAGAAAAATTTAACTCAGGTATTTTTCCCCCTGTACCCCACAAATACCTTCTCAAATCACTATAGTCTGAACCAATTCACACCGCCCGCTACTAATCCAGTTCTCTTGTAACACATATATGATACCATATGTTGCTTTGCATTAGAGTTCCTTGTGAATAGATCCCTCCATCCCCAGAGAGTAGGTCCCAGAGAACAGTAACCATTCTAATCTTCAAATCCATCATAGCTTTTAGCACTGCATATGCATTCCGGTATTGCAAAATTTGTATTTGTTGAATTTGGAGTGGGACATCCCAAGGATATTTCCTGCTACCTTTCTATGAATGAACTCAGGTTTGTATGAGTCCACTTTGATTCTCACCTAAGGAAGATCTTCAGGAAACATCAAAAGCACCACAGTGTAGATGCAAGAGATGGCAAAGACTCAAGGCCTATCACTGCCTCTGCGAGCTTTGTAATTCTCAGATGCAAAGCTCTCCATGGAAAGAACAAGGCATGACGGGCAATCCCTTCCAGAGAGCTTTTGGGAGCGACCTGTCCTTGACATGTCCTGAGTTAACTGTGGTCTGAAGGCCCAACGCCACTGGCAGCATGATTTTAATGACTGCCATTACTTCTGCCATTACTACCACCCAACAAAAACCATCACTGGCTCAATGTGGTAATCCCTCTGCTGTGCAGTGCCATGGGACTCCAGAGCGCAACAGCACATATGGTCTCTGCCAACAGCGCTATTCATCAAAGGAGGATAAAAATCGCAGTCGTACCCTGCTCTTCATAGTCGGGAATGGCTTTAGGCAAGTCACAGCTTCAACTCAGCTTGGGTCTTTCAAAGATGCAGCCCCCGTTTTTCCACGAAGTACTTCATAAAAGTGAAAATGGAACACATGCTGAATGGGATTTTCAGAATAATGAAAACCCTGTAATTAGTAAGCAATAGTTAAAATTTTATTACCCTGTAAGAGCAAGGCATAGTAACAAGTTAATGCAATTACTAATTCAGCTTTTCTAGAGATAGAAGCAAACAGTGCAATTAAATCCTTCATCGTTAATTTTGCAGGGGCCTAATGAAAGGGAAATAAATGAGCTGGATCCCCTTCTTCCCACCTCTGCTGTGCCATCAGGGGAGAGGTTCCCCACCTCCCCCTCTCCAATTCCCTTCTGAAAAATAAAACAGGCCACCAGCTGTGAAATGGATTATGCCCTGCTACTTTGCACCTGGAATAGAAGCCCTCATTTGTGACAAAGATTGCCAAGAATTTTGCATCACTGCCTTGCAGCTTTCTCTTCCCTCGTTAGCCTGCTCCTCCTGCTTGACAAAAAATTTTCTGTGTGCTGATTTGTGGGTGAATGTCAGTGCACATTGTATCCAGAGATTCTCGCCTAGTCCAATACAAAGAACCAGTCTAACTCACCATCTTTACCTGTAACCCTTCTACCATATAAACCCAATCCACTCCAGGCAAATGATCGACCCACCATCTACCAAACACAATTTTCACTTTCTGATCACTACATCCTTCAGTCTGCTTGCAAAGTCATTTTGGAGTGGATACAAAATGAAGACAATTTCTCCCAGCCACCCACATTGGAGGACACTGGTCTGATGTAGTGAGTGGCAGTTCACTGCCATAAAGAGGACAGATGAGCAGTTGGCTCAACTCTTTGATGCTAAGCAAAAACCCCAGAAACTCACCTATCTCCATGTAATTATAACTTTTAGCATCCAGCAGTACCAAGCCAAATAGTTCCTACTTGTACATGCATTGTTATAAATGAACAACCAAATTCAGTAAATGGTTGGCCAATTCTGTACACAGAATAGTGACCTCTGGGTGATTATTTTGATCAACCTAACTCACACATTTCTGGTTCAACAGAGGTATTCAATGAAGACCTAAGACTGTGTGTAAATGGAACACAATTTCATAAAGAGTTAATTTAGAATATCTAAACAGCGAATTAACTTGTATTTCACTGAATCTAAGGTGCCACTAATCGTAAGATACACCATTATTTAATCTGTCATGGAGAAAAAAATGCCCATTGAACCATGACACCATGCTTTCTTATTAGAAATTTTCATTTTCTGTTACGCTAAATTTATTTGATATAGATATGTGTTTTTAAAACAACACATGACCACAATACAAACATCTATACCAAGTTTCCACATGCCTAGCAATGACCACATTGTCACATCTGCCACCTGACCAACAGTGATGTTGACACCATCAATTATAAGGTGCATCCTGATTTCAAAATTGTTAAATTGTAAGAAAAAGGGCACTTCCACAGTGGTGAAATATAGCACCTGTATTCCTGAGATGAGGACTGCATGCAATCAATAGCCTCTCCTCACCTGACATCAGCTGTAGCCCCAAGTGGTGAATGGTTCCTATCTGTGTCCTTGGAGTCTTCTTCTTCCTCTGTCTCTTCCTTCCTGTGCTCCACCATGGTCCCTCCAGGGCTGGCTGCACAGCTAATGCCTCACACTGGCCTACTCCGTGGCCAGTCGTTAAGACTCAAGCTTTTTTAATTTCTTTTTTCCTTTTCCAAAACTCCTTAAGGCTCACCATCACCATCTTGTTCCTACTATTATTACTCTTTACATTTTTTTCCTTAAGCTTCTTTTTCTTTACATCAAGAAAAACTTCCGGGCTTCCCTGGTGGCGCAGTGGTTGAGAATCCGCCTGCCGATGCAGGGGACACGGGTTCGTGCCCAGGTTCGGGAAGATCCCACATGCCACGGAGCGGCTGGGCCCGTGAGCCATGGCCGCTGAGCCTGCGCGTCCGGAGCCTGTGCTCCGCAACGGGAGAGGCCACAACAGTGAGAGGCCCGCGTACCGCAAAAAAAAAAAAAGAAAAACTTCCATTGATTGAATATGAGTAACTGTTCTCTCCCAGGAGTCATGCAGAGGTCTGAAAAGACGTGGGGGTAGAAAAGAACAGTGATCCAGGATGCTAGTTCAAAGAGTGTCCCTCCCCCACTTTCAGGAAGCCACCTAAACATACTCTATTAGACTACCTTTTTTTTTTAATTTAAATTTCTTTTTTTCTATTATACAGCAAGATGAAAGGGAATACCTTGTCTCTGGGGTGTCAGCTTCTGGCAGGAAGAGAAGAACAGAAAGCCCTTTAACTCTTTACTGGCTATCACTGTGGTTATCTAACCATCTCACGACCCCTCAGCCAGAACGGACAAGACTGCCCTACATGCCTTACAGCCTTAAACACACACACACACACACACACACACACACACACACACACACACACACACACACACACACCCCTCAAGCTGACTGTTGATTTTTAATTTACTTTGTTTTGTCTTCAAAGAGGTTTTTAATACTCATGTTAACCTGGTTTCATCTATATGGAAATGTTCAGGGACGTGTCGGCATTCTGTGATTTGTCCTGGTTCTAAATACCCCTGAGGGTGGCCCTGACCCATACATATACATACAAGTTGGCTTCAGAGCCAACTTCAAAAACTTACCTCGCTGACCCCCAAACCTGAAATGACCTCATCATCCTCTGCCCAGTGATAGTTCTCAGAGTCTATTCTCCCTATTTGGTGTTTATATCCAGTGGTGTGCTGGTAAATATTTAACAACTGGCTGGGGGTGGGAGGTGGAGGGAGGAAGTCTTGGTCTGCAGTGCTTGTTAATTTCTATGGAGTAAGTACTCCCACCATGGCTGAGTTCAAGCCACCAACTGACATCAACCAACATAGCTGGAAGAAATGCACGCGGCACACCATATAGACACAGTAGATATAAATGACCTCAAGATTAGAAATGATAGTAAAATGTAGTAGAATGATTAGGAAGTGATGAGTTTCAGTTCTTTATTACCTTTGTTTTTAATATAATTTATTTAATCATAAGTTTATATAATTTAATTTTTAATAATGGCTGAGTTTAGCAACCAGCTCTCAAAACTCTGGAAAATTTAGCAGCTGGCTCCTTGCAAGCCAGTTTGAGCAGCTCCAGCATGCATATTTAATTATATATGCAATAAAGTATATACTACCTTGTTTTATTATTATCTTTATCTTTTATGTCCCCAACTAGATTATACACTCTAGAATATAAAGGTATTGTTCTCATACTTTTCATTTACTCTGCTGCTAAACACGAAAAGGTAATTAATTTCCAACATTAATAATGATGTTTCCTCATTAAAAATGTTTTTGAGAGACCATTAAAATTCACTAATAAGAAAATTTGGGGAACTCCCCAAATTTGACTCTTCCTGCAACCACATTTTTAACCAAAAAAGCTTATGAACTAAAAAATACATTATCAAAAAAGATATATTACTATCAATGTAATGGAATCATTTTGCCACCAATTATAAGATCACCTACTATTAAGAGCAGCAGTGACAAGCATTTCTATCAATGCTGCTGAGAACACTGATCAGCTTTCAATCACCAACAAGCAAGCAAACCAGCCCCTATTGCTGCTGAAGTTAGAGTTCTATGGGAGAGAGTATTCCTGGGGTGGGAGCCCTGTGGTGGGAGAACCAAACTGAGAAACGTAATTAACCAAACCCCCAAGAGTGATCAATCCCCTTAAAATTTACACTTAGAAAGAATTGGCATATAACCCCAAATGCCAACTATTTTCAAGGAGATACTGTTATGGTTCCCCTTTGAGGAATAGCTTTCCAGTAACAATAATATTGCTTTCAATCAACCAGGATCCTTCCTTTCCAGAAACAAAGAATCAGATTAGCAATGAGAAGGGTATTTGTTGAGTATCAAACCAGAACACAGGAAATTTAAAGGTCTTGAAAGAAGCATTCTCCAGGATATAAACAATCCAAATGAACCATCCCTGTTCCACAATGGAGTGTATCTATCTGATCTCAAGACTGTTACTATCTACTAAAGTGTATCTGGCACAGTTACAAAGTGCTGGTAAAGTCAGTGAAAATTCCCAATGTCAGTGAAAATCACCAAAACCGTTATTAGATCAAGTTACAATGAATGAATTTTAGCTTTATATGCTACAGTTACACTGCAAACATAGCTCACTGAGAATATGCCCTAGTCCAGGGTTGGCAAATGCATAGCACACATACTGCCACCCATTTCCTACACCCTTGGCAGACATCAGTAATTGATTACTACACTCTTCTTCCATTCTTTCTAACATAGTCCAGTAGGCAGCACTCCCAATCCTGGCCCTAGGCTCTAGATAAAGAATTAGGAAGCAAAGTATGTGCAGGCCTCTCACTGGGAGAGTAAGGGTTACAAATGACTAAGTGTGGTATTTCAGGTTCCTTCGGATGGTGTTGCCATCAGAGGGCAGCCACTTTCCACACAAGCAGAACCATCTCTTTATCTCCCTGTACTTGCCCCTCTCTAAACATCTTACGTTCATCTCAGTCACTTTGCTATTTACTTGTCTTCCTCCCTGAGAAACGTAATTAACCAAACCCCCAAGAGTGATCAATCCCCTTAAAATTTACACTTAGGAGACAATGAGCTCCTTGAGGGCAAGGCCAGTCTTTTTGTCCTCATGCCATCATGGTGCTTAACACACAGTAGGGCCTCCCCTAGCACACAGTAGGGCCTCTGTATGCATTTATGAGTTAAATTATTGACCAAGTGTGCTGAAAATCACAGACCCCTTATTCGGGGTTGTAGCAAATTTTCCCCGAGTTCTCAGGCATGTGCTTGGGCCCTGCTCTCTCTAATTCCTCATACCATAAATAATTCCCATAAGGGCACTAGTCTTTCGGCTCTTCCACACAGTAGAATAAAGCTGCCTAAGTCTGCATCCAAAAGGTTTGATACACAAAGAAACTCTGGATGTCCTTCAGTCTTATGTTGTAGCACTTTTCATTGGTGGTCTCACAGGAAGGCTGTGGGGATAAGTTCCTAATCAATATTACTTCTGGCTGCTACCCTTCTCCCACACCGAAAATCTTAGAGCATTTTTTTCCCTTGTTGACTTTAATGATGTTCTTCCAATAGCCTTTTGAAATTGATCAAGTTCCTGGGAGCAACTTAAAAAGGGCTATGAGCTTCCTGGTCAGCATTTTCGATCTCTAATTATAACTTTACAGGATGGCTTTCACTTAATACTTGTAAGGTGGGGCTGAGAGTAATTGATGGTTTCAAAACTAAATTTTCAGTAGCCTCTGTCAATGTATTGAGGTTTAATGCCTCTTATGTTCTTAGAGAGGCTGCTGAAACCAAAAAGGAAACATATGCTATCTTTCATCCTAGGAAAACAGAGGAATTTTATTAGAGTGTAGTAAAATATTTACAAGAACAGTAGAATTTGTGGGATTCAAGAGCTAAATTCACCTCAAACCTTCCTTTGCATGTTTGCTTCTAGAGGAAACTGTTATGGGATAGTCTCAATATGTCACTTTGGAAATCCTGCTTTTAATGAACGGATGAGAAAACGTGAGTCTTTTTTCTGCAGAAAGAACATTTTTCTCGCCCCCTTCCTTCATAAAAAGATAAAAATATGCTCAAAATACAGTATAGAAATAAGGAAATTATTCTGAAATAGAAACAAAAACATATTGACTCAAGAAAGGAACCTCAGTCACGTTAGAGTATTTCTTTAAAATGAAAAATAGGCTTTACTTTTTGTTTAGAAGGGAACTTTCTCTCTCAGTCTTTAGTTGTGACTTTCTATTTTCTCAGACTTACTCTTTTTGGCCTCATTGCCTTCTCTTCATCTTCCCTGAATACTTCCATGTTGTTTTGTTGGTACTTACTGTCTTTCTGGAAAGCCATTTCATTCCTTTCCACGCTGCTTCTTCCATCAAATGTAAACTACAGTACCTTTATTAGCACATTACAGAAGCTCCATCCATCCATCCATCCATTCAATAAACATGTATAGTGGGTCTGCCATTGCCTAGATGTGGCCAATACAAACACTGAAAGCAGTCCTCACTCTGTCAGTTTAGTCAGAACTAGACTCTTTGGAAGCCATCTGGCAACATTACAGACCTTATTACATTTTCATCCTATATTAAAATTCTCAGAGACCGTCATCATTCCTCCATGCTTAAGGGTTCTGATTAGCTGACATATTTGTAACACTAACCTAGTGGGCAAGATGTAACTGTGATTCCTTGATCTGAATCTAGAAGCCTTCAGTCTGCCTACAGTGCTGGGAGAGAAAGCGGAGGGAAGACTGGGAGAAGTCTGGTACTTCAGCAAAGAACAGGCATAAATTCACAGAAAGAGAGCTCTGCTTTCCTCTAATTCAACAGGTCTAGGGTAAGATACCATGTTCCTGGGATTAGGTTTTTCCCACAGCAGAGCTGTATCAACCCATTACAAGCTTATTTGAGATGACTCACATCTTCTCTCTTAACATTCTTCCTGGCCAAACTAACCAGGTCTGGCATAAACCTCAGAGCCCATAGTGAGATTCTGACATCCAGCTCACAGCAGTGGCACACTAGCCCAGTAAGTAACCAGGTTTTCTATGAGGTAAATGATCCTTAAAGCCAAAAAGTACACTCACTCTGGGCTAGCTCAAGAGATGTCAATTCAGACAGAAGCTTATCTCCAAAGAACTTTAAAAAGCATTCCAGATTTCACCTCTCTCTCAAGCCCATACTTGAAGTCAGCAACTATGTAATACTCATAATTATTAAATTAAAAGGCATTTGTTTAATGCAGCAGTTTCAGTATCCAGTGTTGAGCTGCTTTCTGCCACCATATGGCTTTGGGCATGAAGTGATTAAACTATCATGTCCAGAGCCTCTGCTCCTGGGTTATTTAATGGTGCTATACATCACCAACCCTGAGTTGAAGGGGAATCTGTTTTCAGTTTACATTCCCAGTGGAAAGTGACTCCTTTTGGCCTACAGGGGTTTAAATCCTCCTCCAATCACAATGGCATGCGGACTCACTGCTGACCGGGCAGGCAGTCAGTAGATGAGACATGTCCAATCCTAACTCAGGGTAGGGAGAGATCTTTCATTGTGCAGCCATTCCCAGGGTTCAAACGCAAAGAGAAGAATAATATGTAGTGACTAATAAAGGAAGAAGCAAGAATAGAAGCCCAAGCACAGAACCCTTGAGACAAGGACAATTAGGAGCCCATTAAATGGGCTATAACCTGGACCAGCTCAAAGACTAATTTCTTGGCTAATAGTAATAGCTACCAGGTATTAATCACATCTTCTGTGCCAAGCACACTGCTGAGCACTTTGGCATATATCACCTCATTTAATCTTCCCAACAGCTCTTAATAAGAATGCACTATTATTGTCCTCATTTTACTGATGGCAACACAGAGGCTTAGAGGAATTAAGAAAGTTGACCAGGGTCACAGCTAATTGGTGGTGGAGTGGAAATTCAAACTCAAGTCTGCTTGACTCCAGGCCCTAAGTTCTTTAACCCCAATGCTGGTTGATCATGACAGCCAGTCCTTAGAAAAGGGTTAACTGGTGATGAATACCACCACACTATGGGTATTTTTTCAGTTCCCTGTTTCTAAATATGACTAGTAAACTATGTACAATCCTCACTTCAATGGGTAGACGTAGTCATTTCCAGAGATCCTTTTGTTGGCTTCATTAAACCCAAAGTTAAGAAACCACTTCAGGTGTTATTACGTACAGATACCTGATCCAGCAAACCATATCTATCTATTTCCAGGAAGACTCTGGAAACTCAGAAAGGGCAAAAATAGATAACTATCTCCTGTTCAGAATTTTGCCTTGACAAGGCTTATGCTCTCTTAATGTGATATCCAGTATAGTACTTTAAGTATTTTTAGGAATATAATACAGTTCCTGTCCCCAAGGATCTCACTCTCCCATTGGGGATACTGAAAACAGAAAGTTCAGTAATACTCAAGAACATAAACAATTTAAGCCCTCAATGGCCCAGACAGTACTAAGAATATGTGGACAATCAGAAGTCCTCAAAACAAAGCACTTTCTACTTTGCTATGTGAATGACCAATTCACAGACCTCATCCTACCAGACTAAAATCAGAAAAGGAACTCTTGTTCATATACTTTACTCAGCATAAATAAACCATTCAGAACCATAATTGTTCTGGAACTTTGGGTGCCATGGTCAAAAAGTCTTCTATGAAATTTAATACGACTGGAATCCAATAAATCCCTTTGGAAATTTCTAGCACAGTTCTGAGAGTTTAAAGCTTCTTGCAAAAGACAGTAGCACTGCCTCACCCTCAGCAAACAGCTTCTTTTTCCTGATGGGCCCTGCTTCATTAACTTTAACTGGTGTTTTAATATTCAGTTTGTACTTTTAAACTTTTAAAGCCTTTATCAGATGTTCTTTGAAACCACATGCACACCACTAAAATACACATGTTTCCAACGTGATCAGATGTCTTTTAAACCTATTTGCAAAGACCTTGAGAGGACAAAGAATGTGTTTAAGGACAGGAGCTAGCATGGCGCCAGTAATGAATGGTTCGGTTCTGCCAACAATACCCAAAACGAAGACAATAATTTTTTAAAGCCTTGTTTTGCTTTGGCAATTTAAAGTAAAGCATTTTCACATATATTATCTGATTTAGTTCCTCAGATAACCATAGAGCCAAGCAGAGTGAGTTTCATTATGCCCATTTTAAAGTAAGAAAACTATGGTTCAGAGCGTTCAAATAGTAGAGCCAAGCCTATGCAACCAGTAAGCAGCAAAGTTGGCACCAGAATTACGGCCCTCTGGCCTCCAGCCCATTGCCATTTCAATTCAGCTATTTATACCAAACAATATAACTTCTAGTCTTATGTGATCCCTGCAAGGACAGGTTGCACATCCTATTTGGTTTTGGATCCCTGACTTGGGACAAGTACGAGTTTATGGTGGACCCGTAATAAAGACACTTTGTTCTAGTGTCTGTGCTTTTCACAGTTACTATTACCAGTTAGCTGGGTTGAGCTAAGACTAAGAAGGTCAAAATTCCAGGTTTTAAATATGCATAGCACAGTTAGCTTTCTTGTATTCCATAGCCATACAATGGAATACGACCAATCATCTTACTAACCAATACCAACAGGGATCTGGTAAGTTAATGCATAGCTTGATCCAACTTATCTAACCATACCTTTTTTATGGATGGATTTAGGATTCCATATACATGAGAGCAGGGACTGTCACACCTACAGCTAACTTCTCAGGGAATGTCCTCATCTACTAGCTCTCCGGGGAGGATTCCTGACAAGGGCTTAGAGAGCAGTGGCCATGATCTGTGCCCGGTGACACTCCCCCACCCAACCTGGCATAGCTGATTAAAGCCATTTTGGTGCTTGACCCAAAGGCGGTCAATTGGCAGCCAAAAACCTTGGAGGCGTCCTGGCAAGAAGGCTCTGCCCTAATAGAAATGATGGGAATTTATGGGGCTGATCAAATGTTCCTTATTAGGAATTCAAAGTGAAGATATAAGGAGAGGGTAGCTTAGGAACTAGAAGAGAGATCCATAGATGGAGACACATTGATGGTAGAGCCCCAGAGCAGGGGACAAGGGAAACCTCCTACCTGGCTTCCAGCCAGGGTTACAGAGCTGATGGTTGTTTGTTGGAGCTGGGCTGGGTTTTCTTCCCTTCTAGGCCAGTTATTCTTTAACTTTTTTGGGGATCTCAAGCCCTTTGATTATCTGATGAAAGATATAGGCTCCTGTCCCAGAAAAATTTATATATACACATTCAGACCAATGACTGCATTTAATTTCAAGGGATTTCTTGATCCCCTAAAGCCCAACTTTGACCCTGGGAATCTATGGACCACAGGGCAAGGACTCTTGTTTAACTATTAGTTCACCAAGGACGGCTATGGTATCACATTCATCTCTGAAGCTCAGCACCTAGTATGGGGCTTGGAACACCTTGGTTGAATGAGTGAGTGAATGAATGAATGAGCCAATAAGTAATTGAATAAAAGAAAAACAACTAGGAGTTCATGCCCTACTGACAGCACATTAGAAATATCCTCTTCCTCTTTT
This sequence comes from Physeter macrocephalus, assembly GCF_002837175.3. Lineage (NCBI taxonomy): Eukaryota > Metazoa > Chordata > Mammalia > Artiodactyla > Physeteridae > Physeter > Physeter macrocephalus. Next base: position 27,117,689 of record NC_041219.1, read on the forward strand.
TTTTTTTTTTTTTTTTTTTGGTATGGCGGGCCTTCCTCTGTTGTGGCCTCTCCCGTTGCGGAGCACAGGCTCCGGACACGCAGGCTCAGCGGCCATGGC
>NC_041219.1:27117797-27143993 GCF_002837175.3 Physeter macrocephalus
CTCAGCGGCCATGGCCCACGGGCCCAACCGCTCCGCGGCATGTGGGATCCTCCCAGACCGGGGCGCGAACCCGGTTCCCCTGCATCGGCAGGCGGACGCGCAACCACTGCGCCACCAGGGAGGCCCTCCTCTTCCTCTTTTTATGAATATGAGCTGGGTAGTCTGGCTGGAAGGAATGCCTGTTACTTATATATGCCCAGATGATCCTTTAGTATATCCACTGACATGCTTAATGGGCCCACCATCCCCTTCCACACCTGGAACTAGAAGGGCATGTATTGTACCTGCCTGTATACAAATGAGAACTTGGAATGTCATAGCCTGGAAGGGCAACCCTACTTTTCCAATAGATACAGAAATGAATATCTACTGTTTTCTACCTAAAAGGTATGTATAATGATTATTTAGAATTTTAGCTGCTTTGCCCTAATGTACAATTTTAAAATAATTATTGCACTTTTATTTCTTTTCTGACTTCTGGGATAAAAGCCTAGTTATTTTCAATAATCTAGGATTCAGTCTGAGGGTGAACATTAGCTGGCTTCTCCATTCACTACTTGTGTCCTATTTTACAGAGAGGGAGAGCGAGAGACCAACAGATGGATACAGAAAGAGAACAGCCTACTTTCCTGCAATTGCTCTGGCCAGGTTTACTTGGGCCATTTCCCAAAGGACTGACCACAGTGTAAGCTCCTTGAGGGCAAAATTAAGCCACATAGCTTTGCATCTGTCCACTTGCCCACTGCCAATCTAAGTGTGTTACAGATAGAGGGATTTTAATTAAATGTATATCGTGGGCCATAAAGTAGGTAAGACAGACCTGTTTTTTGATTTCAGGAGGAAAAAGAGAGAATTACAGCAGGATTTAATGCCCCCCAATTTTTAAAGTATTGAAGTCATTTCAAATTGATTATGTTTAAAGGTAATAGTAGGGCTTCCCTGGTGGTGCAGTGGTTGAGAGTCCGCCTGCTGATGCAGGGGACGCGGGTTCGTGCCCCGGTCCGGGAGGATCCCGCATGCCGCGGAGCGGCTGGGCCCGTGGGCCATGGCCGCTGAGCCTGCGCGTCCGGAGCCTGTGCTCCGCAACGGGAGAGGCCGCGGCGGTGGGAGGCCCGCGTACCACAAAAAAATAAATAAATAAATAAATAAAAATAAAGGTAATAGTATATCCTATGGTTTAATATTTTTAAATTTCTTAATTGTTGATCATAAGCCTCCTATGTAAAAGGCTGTGCCTCAATTTGAGTCATCAATAATTACAACTGCAGGCAATACATTACAATTGTATGGCACACATTTGTATATTTTCATCCTTTGAGATCAAATGCCTTGGTGATGTTAGAAAAAAAGGGTTCAGTTCACTCACACTGAACAACTTATGGGGATCCATTTGTCTCAGTACTTCCTCATGGATACCAGTGGCACAAAATATTGTGCTACCATCTGAGGAATACAAGCATTCTCTCGGTAATATATTTAAAGCTCATGAACAGGAAATCTATACTTGGCATGTGGCATAGCTAACCCCAAAGACCTAATTTTTGCTAGCCCTTAAGTCATTTAGCTTCCCTAGGCATAACACTTATTCTTTTAATGTGAGGTTCAAAATACGGCTACTGTATTCAACATGTATGTGCGCTGCGGAGGAGTGAAGAAACCAAGAGTTCCTGAAATCTTTTATGTGACAGAGACTTTGGAAAGATTATCTCATCCTAACAGATTTTTTAAATCCATTTTACAGACCAGGAAATTGAGCTACAGAGAGGTTAAGAGACTTGTCCAAGATCACACAGCCAGGAAACAATAGAGTTAGGATTTGAATCCAGGGTACTCTGCCCTCAAAGTTTGGGTCCTAACCTCCTGATGCCTCCCCAGCAAGGACCTATTACAGGTGACGGTTGTCTGAGCCACCTTCATTATTGCAAATCATGCACTAAAGACCAGTTTTGCTTGATGGGGTTAAAAGACAAAGACTCAAATTCCCCGCTCTCATAGTTTGGAGCAGTCACTTGAGTCAAGTATGATCTAAATGCTGGCGCTATGTCCCATCCTCCCCCGTTGGAGGTCTGGACCAGGAAAAGTGGTAACACTCTCCAGTCTAAGGAAAAAACCAGTAAGTCAGAGCACAGAGCTGCCCTGAACCAGCAGCAATAGGCCAAGTTAAAGAACAGAAGGACATAACCTGAACCTAGAACTTGGCTCTCACATTTAAATGCCTTGTCGTGTCACTTTGGCCATGGCACGCTGGGAAGAGCAATGAGAGCTGGCTCTGGAGTCGAGACTCAGATTTTATTTCTGCCTTCAATAAGACCTTGCAGGGTGACCTTGGGCCAGACCCTTGACTTCAGTGTTCTCACCTTTGGAGTGGGAGTAACAATGTCTGCCTAGTATCCACCATTTTAAGTTGGTTTTTAAAGTAAAGCTGACATGGCCCTTGGGGCAGGCACTAGCATAGAGGGTGGTTCTCCCCATACACACAGCATAACATGGTACAGAAGACCAGATCATCAAGTTCTCTCAGCCCCAGGACCTTTCTCTGACCATGGAAAGGCAGTCTGTACCTCCAGACCACCCCCTATCTTTACCCATCCCTGCTACACCCAAATGTGCACGGTAAGTCCTGTGAGGTCATGTCCTCAACAATCCCTCATTCTCGCATCAGTGTTCTTTGGTAGTTCCAGATATTGCAGCACTACTGCTGTCCAGGATCAGAATTTAAGAACTTGAAAAGCCCCAGGAAGAGGCGGTATCTTGTCTCTACATCAAGTAAACAGCCCATGGCATTGCCTTCTGACAGATGACAACAGACTCTCATGGGCAGCAGTGGTGAGGCTGTGTTTATGTGACACTTAATATCCTGGAAGGCATTGGACTTATGGGGATGCCCATACCCATGTAACCCAACCCCATGGACTTGGACCAGTGGTAAACTCAAGATGATCTCCACCATTTACTTGGCTGTCACCATCACCCCAACCGGCAGGAAATAGCCAATGACTCCAGAGGATGACCCCAGGCTTTCAAATAGAAAGGGTAGTATGTTACATGTTATCCAGCCAGTAGAAGAGAAAGAGGGCCTTTAAGGAAATATGTCTATTGTTGGAAGGAAAAATAAGGCAGATTTTGAAGCTACTTTCCTAATCTTCAAAGTAGAGAAATAAATTCCCAGAGCAGAGAGTTACAGAGAACAACTCTTAGGCCTGACTAAGCTCTGTATTTCTGTGATTCTAACACCTGGGGAGCATGTTGTGGGCCCACACTCCATGAAACACTCAATATACACTGAATTAATCTTTATGGCATTCTACCATCCTTTGGCGTGAACCAGAGATGCCATCTTGACCCAATCATTAACATCTCTGAACCTGGCCCTCTTTGAATGCCAGGGTGAGAATTATCAACAAGTACATTAAATCCCCAAGGATTATGCCAAGGAATGGGAATAGAGAGGAAGACAGTGAGTCACACTGAGGGGGTCGATAACTTTGATACAGAAGGGTGAGGGGAAGAAGCAGCATAAATAAATGGGAGAAGAGGGAGAAAAGGAAAGGCAAATTCAATAAGCAGTTCCAAAGTATTAATATGAACCTCAAAATAAGTGTCTTTCTTCCTTGGAATATTACTGTTTTGTGCTGGCTTAAGAAACTAGATTACCTCCCTCTGCTTTAGAAAATAGACAGGATAACAGGAAACAGTTTCAGATTCCACAGTGATTATAGCTACTTAAGTTGACTTACCAAATACTGTCTCAAACAGATGGTATGTAACATTTGATTAAGGGCTTATCCTGCAAGCCCAACAGGGAACATTTCTTTCCCTCTTAATATAGAAAAGATGCAGAGCAGAAAGGAAATAAACTGACATCCTTGCCCATATTCTGTGTATATCGGTTTAGCCCCATGTTTGTGCCTTTCCTAAAATGAATCTGTATTTATTGTGTGACTCAAGACCAAACCACATAATATTGACACCACTGAATCTTGGTAAGAAGGATATTGAAGATCATCTCCTCTAAGCCCCTTATTTTACATAAGGAAATGGAGACAGAATAGGTCAGCTGACTTGCTCACATTTATATTGTGGCAAATCTGGGACTGGGTCTTCTCACTCTGGGTCTGGCATTCACACTAGCCTTTATATGAACATACTGTTCAGTGTGGACAAAATATACAAATCTGTCAGCACCATTATTACTAAATTAGCACCAATCTGTGATGAGCAATTATCAGAACTTGAAGCTGATGGGTAATGCCATTCAAGTCCAGTTAATGAGCCAAAAGCTTGGTTCTTCAAAACACTTAACATTAATCAGCATTTGGCTTCGGTTTGTGACAAGTGTTTTCAAAACACTGCAGACAATTACAATATTCTTAGCCTTGTCTAGTGTAAATACAAAATGAAAAAAAGTCAGAATTTCATAAATGACAGTCTCCAGAATGGAAATAATGAGTCCCACAGAGAGGGTACAATGTGTTCATCTTTCTAGCGGCCAAATGTAATTTGGGAACTAGGGAGGTCACTGAGTGATTACAAAGTGTGAACCTTTGCTTGGTGAGGAAGAAAAGGCCTCTTTTCACAACAGCAAAGCAGAGCTAGCAAGCGGGACCAGCCCCTTAGCACAGCTACAGAGGAATTACCCCAGGTTTCATGCCCCACCTCCCATCCGACCCGCCCCACACACACCACCTACCCCCACGGTCACCAGCAGTGCTGCAGGGGAGAGAGTTCCCCAGTATCTGGGGGGAAGAAGCAGCATACTGAGAAGAGTTGGGAACTCAACACATGGTGGCCTGGGGCAGTTAATTTATTACCTGTCTATCTATCTACCTATCTATTTATCTATCATCTAGCTATTTAAAGTTACAAGCTAAAGACCCTACTGTGGTTCGTGTTAGGTTTCTGAAAGACAGAGGATTGCTTCATTCACTGGGCTTAGGACCGCATTACTCATCAGCTAGTCTTAGTTAATACAAAATGTGTTCGTCAATTGATCAGTCATTGTTGACCAACCATTAATAGCTAACATTTTTTGAGAAGTCACTGTGTGCCAGAAACAATGCTAAATGTTCTTCCTGCATCATCTCATTTACTTGTCACTATGATCCTTTAAGATAATAATAATAATAATTACATTCAAGAATTTATTCAACAAGTTTATTGAGCACCTGATTGTGTGATACACTGTTCTAGGTGTTGGAAATACAGCAGTGAATGAAACAGGCAAAGTCCCACAGATCTCTTAGATGACTTATATCAGCTGCCTTTGCTGTATAACAAACCTCCCCCAAACTTACTGGCTTAAAACAATTAGCATTTATTATTGCTCATAAGTGTATGGGTTTCCTGAGTGGTTTTTCTGATCTTGGCTGGACTCTCTCATGTGTATATAGCTAAATGGCGGACTGGCTGGTCTAGAAGGGCCTCCTCTGGGAAGACCCAAGTCTAATTCATGAGGTGTCTCAATTCCAGCAGCCCCCCGGGCTTGTTCTTATGGTAAAGTCAGGGGCACCGAGAGGGAGAGTGGAGATGTGCCAGGCCTCTTGAGGCCTAGACTGAGAACTAGCACAGCCTCACTTCTGCCACATTCTACTGGCCAAAGAATGTCATAAGGCCAGTACAGATTCAAGGGCAGGGAAGTGGAGTCCACCTCATGATGGCAAGAGAAGCAAAGTCACACTGGAACACACATGGACACAGGGAGGTCATTAATGCAATCCATCGACTACGTATGTAATGATGACTAAAATGATGCTAAGGAATTCATGAAAATATTTCATCTGAGCCTCACAATAACCCTGTGAGTAAGTTCTACTATCAGTCTTTGTTCCCCAGATGAGGAAACTGAGGCCTAGAGAGGTTAAAAATTTTGCCTATGATCTGCATGGTGGAGTCAGGATTCAGACCCGAGACTCCAGTGCCTGAGCACCTAACCATTGTGTGATCTTTTTTTCCAGCCTGGGCACTTCAAGAGAGAAAGGATAAAACGTGGCCACTACCTGCAAGGCACTTACAGTCCTACTGGGCATGCATAACATACATCCACGGAGAATCAGTAACAGTACATGTCACTAAGCTACACTTGATAATTGCCCAGCAGGGAGTGAGGATAAATGTGGCTAAGACAAGAGACAGAAGCTTCCATTAATAGGAGGAGACTGAACGCAGCTTTGAAGGGTATGGACAGTGAACAGCAAAAGGAGAGAGGTTTCTGTTAATGGCATCCCCCTAACTTCTATGTAAAGAGCTTTCTGCCTCTTCCTTGCTTATAGAATAAACGTCAATCTCTCTAGAATGGCATGCAGTATTTCTAACATATGGCTTATAAGTTAGCATTTTTATTCAGCTGTGAGCAAAAGAAAATCTGACTAACACTCATTTTACTCAAATAAGGATTTTTAAAATTTTATGTATTTATTTATTTTTGGCTGTGTTGGGTCTTCCTTGCTGCACGCGGCCTTTCTCTAGTTGCCGCGAGCGGGGGCTACTCTTCGTTGTGGTGCGCAGGCTTCTCATTGCAGTGGTTTCTCTTGCTGCGGAGCACAGGCTCTAGGTGTGTGGGCTTCAGTAGTTGTGGCACGCAGGCTTCCGTAGTTGTGGCTCACGGGCTTAGTTGCTCTGTGGCATGTGGGATCTTCCCGGCCCAGGGCTCAAACCCGTGTCCCCTGCGTTGGCAGGCAGATTCTTTTTTTTTTTTTTTTTACTTATTATTTATTTATTCATTTATTTTTGGCTGAGTTGGGTCTTTGTTGCTGTGCGCAGGCTTTCTCTAGTTGTGGCAAGTGGGGGCTACTCTTCGTTGCATCACTGCCGTGGCCTCTCCCGTTGCGGAGCACAGGCTCTGGACGCGCAGGCTCAGCGGCCATGGCTCACGGGCCCAGCCGCTCCACGGCATGTGGGATCTTCCTGGACCGGGGCACGAACCCGTGTCCCCTGCATCAGCAGGCTGGCTCTCAATCACTGCGCCACCAGGGAAGCCCGGCAGGCAGATTCTTAACCACTGCTCTACCAGGGAAGTCCCAGGACTTTTTTTTTTTTTAATTAGTACACAAGGCATGTGGGGAAAACAGTAGCTAGATGATGTCATTGAGAAAGCAGGATATTTCTGTCTTTCTCCTCTGCCACGCTGCAAACATATCCTCATTCTTGGAGGGTCTCATGGTGCCAGGATGGCTGCTGTACCCACAAATAATGATGTGTGCTCCTAAGTAGGAAGAAGTGGGGAGAGGAAGCCCAAGATGAGTATGCCAGCACAGCCTGTCTACTTTTTAAATGCCTTCCCACGACTTCCACCAGCTTACACTCTCTTTACTCTCTTCGGCCACGAGTTGGTTATGCATAATTGCAAGGGAAGCTGGTATTTCAGTTTTCTAGCTCCATAATATGGGAAGACAAGACAGAAGGGGGCTCTGACTGGCTTTTCTGTGCCACACTCACACTGTTGACTTCAACCATGGTTCCCCAATGCTTTCCCCAGCCACCCCCATGAACCAGCAAACAAAAGTCATCATTCCAAGAGCACTTCAATCAATTGCTCTCATGGCTCCCTTTTCTCGTGACATCCTTGTCCCTTCATGGACTGTGGAAATTCTTCCCCAGTAGAAGACATGAATGCTGCCTTCTTTCCGGTTGACTCCATCCTTTCTTTGCTGCCACTATTCTGGCACTCAGCACCTTCTGCCTTGGATTGCTCCTCTACTAGAAGGCAAACTCTTCAGGTCAGGGACCATGACTGATTGTTTTTCTTCTCCCTACAGCACCTCACGCAGCTCCTGGCACACACAGACATCACGAAGGGTGTCTCCTTGACTCAGTGCACATGAAGATGAGAGAAAGAAGTCCTGCCCAGATAATTTCGGGCTTGTCAGGAGCAGATGATAGGTGCAATGGTGGTGCCATCAATACTACAAAGAGACTGCTGACCTCTGTCTCAGACTTGTTGAGTGTGAGCAGATCATTGAACCCACAAATAGAAATTAAAAACAGGTATCTGGTTTCAGGAGAAAGGTCAGGATTTGAGTTGTAGGTTTAAACTCATGGGCAAAAAGGAAGATTCAAAGTGGAAAGGGCTGAGGATTTCATCCACAGTCAGAGAAGACCAAGGGCAAAAAGGGAGGAGTGAACTCCAAAGAACAAGCAAATGTCGAAAGCAGTGCTGGGCAATGACAAAGATATGATATCACAGAGATTTTGCCAGATAGGAAGTATTAGCTATATGTTCACCCAAGTGGTCAGTGTGTCCTTGTGAAGAGCAATGGAGGCCAGACTTGAGTAAGTATTTTCTGTCCAAACTCTAAATTTCAGGCTAGCTATGAATGGAGGCAATAGATATGTACCTGCTAGGAAGCAGTGAATAAATATATAAATTAGTCTGATTCCCATACGTGGCAAATGACAGAACCCCGATTGAAATAGGCTAGAAACTAGTTTAAGTAGAAGAGAACTTATTGGTGCATGAAAGAGCAGGGATTGCTTTCGCTTCAGGCATGGCTGGATTCAGAGCCCAAGTAACGTCCTTAGGACCCTGTCTCTCTCTACCTGTCTCTCATCTCTCTTCATTTCTTATTTTCTTTGAATGTTGAACTCATTCTAACTGTAGATGGTTTTCCTCATGCATCCAGGAAAGGTGACAGAAAATAACTCCCATCTACAACATCTTTACAGCTTGTGATACCAAGACTGAGAGAGAGCTCTGCTCTCTGACTAAGCAGCTGAATATCAAATCTCAAGGAAGAATTTGATTGGCCTTTCTAGGTTTCCTGCCTTTCCCCAAAGCAAGGGAATAAAGAAAGCACTCTGATTGGCTGGGCTTAGGTCATGTTTCAGCTCCATGCAAAAGAGTCAATCTGGATTACTCTCTCACACCATGCACAAAAATAAATTCAAAATCAATTAAAGACATAAATGTAACACCTGAAACCATAAAACTTCTAGAAGAAAACATAGGTAGTACTCTCTTTGACATAGGTTTTGTTGATTTTTTTTCTTTTTGGATATGTCTGTCTCTTCAAGCAAGGGACACAAAAGCAAAAATAAATGGGATCACATCAAATTAAAATGCTTTTGAATAGCAAAGGAAACTATCAGCAAATTAAAAAGGCCACCTACTGAATGAGAGAAGATATTTGCAAACAATATATCTGATAAGGGGTTAATATCCAAAATATACAAAGAACTCATACAACTCAACATCAGAAAAACAAAAAACCTGATTAAAAAATGGGCAGAGGATCTGAATAGACATTTTTCCAAAGAAGACATACAGGTGGCCAACAGGTACATGAAAGGATGCTCAACATCATTAATCATCAGGGAAATGCAGATCAAAACCACAATGAGCTATCACCTCACACCTGTCAGAATGGCTATTACCAAAAAGACAACAAATTACAAGTTGGCAAGGATGCAGAGAAAAGGGAATACGTGTACATTTCTACCAACTTTGTATATGGTTGGTGGGATTGAAAATTGGTGCAGCCACAATGGAAAACAGTATGGAGATTACTCAAAAAATTAAAATTAGGGCTTCCCTGGTGGCGCAGTGGTTGAGAATCCGCCTGCCAATGCAGGGGACACGGGTTCGAGCCCTGGTCCGGGAAGATCCCACATGCCGTGGAGCAACTAAGCCCGTATGCCACAGCTACTGAGCCTGCGCTCTAGAGCCCGCGAGACACAACTACTGAGCCCGCGTGCTGCAACTACTGAAGCCCACGCGCCTAGAGCCCGTGCTCTGCAACAAGAGAAGCCACTGCAATGAGAAGCCCGCGCGCCACAACGAAGAGTAGCCCCCCGATCACCATAACTAGAGAAAGCCCATGTGCAGCAACAAAGACCCAATGCAGCCAAAAGTAAAATAAAATAATAAATAAATTTATTTTAAAAAAATTAAAATTAGAACTACCATATGATCCAGCAATTCCAGTCCTGGGTATTTATCCAAAGAAAATGAAAACACTAATTTGAAAAGTTATATGCATACCTATGTTCATTGCAGCATTATTTACAATAGCCAAGATATGGAATCAACCTAAGGGTCCATCAATAGATGAATGGATAAAGAAGATGTGACATATATATGTATACATACACACACGGAATAGAATACTACTCAGCCATAAAAAAGAATGAAATCTTGCCATTTGCAACAACATGGATGGACCCAGAGGGTATTATGCTAAATGAAATAAGTCAGACAGAGAAAGACAAATACTGTATGTGGAATCTAAAAAACAAACAAATGAACAAACATAACAACATAGAAACAGAGTTATAGATACTGAGAACAAATGGTTGCCAGGAGGGAGGGGGTTGGGGGGAGGATTGAAATAGCGGGGGAAATTAAGAGGTACAAACTTCCAGTTACAAAATAAATGATTCATGGTATGAAATGTACAGTGTGGGGAAAACAGTCAATAACTACGTAATATCTTTGTATGGTGATATATCATAACTAGACTTATCATGGTGATCATTTTGAAAGGTATAGAAATATCAAAACACTATGCTGTGTAATAGGAACTAGCATAGTGTTGTAGGTCAATTATACTTCAACAACAAACAAAGAAACTCATAGAAAAAGAGATGAGACTTGTGGTTACCAGAGGTGGGATGGAGGAAGGGGGAATTGGATGAAGGCAGTCAAAAGTTTACAAACTTCCAGTTATAAGTATGTGCTAGGGATGTAATGTACATGATAAATGTAATTGACACTGTTGTATGTTGTATATGAAAGCTGTTAAGAGAGTCAATCCTAAGAGTTCTCAGTACAAAAAAATGTTTTTTCTATTTCTTCAATTTTGTATTTATGTGAGATGATGGAATTCACTAAACTTATTGAGATAATCATTTCATGATGTATGTAAGTGAAATCATTATGCTGTACACCTTAAACTTACACAGTGCTGTATGCCAATTACATCTCAATAAAACTGGAAGGAAAAAGAAAAAGGAAAAAAAAGTAGCTCTGCTGGAAGAAGAAGAGGAGAAGGGATTCTAGATAGGGGAAAACAACAAGCCTTCTTTTATAAGGCCTGTTGCAAACAGGCTTTCACAAATTGGGCCCTGCTTCGCAAATCCTGGTGGATTCAGACACACAGAGGTTATCGATAATTCAACTGTGAAGAGCAGCTTGACTCACTGCCCCTGCTGCCCACTTGCCTGTTTAGCTAGTAAAGAGCCTCTTTACTTCCCTCTGGGCATTCAGACAAATCCCAGGAAGATGAATTAAACGGAGCCATGGGCCGGTCAGTCTCAAGGCTCATTATTTCTGGTGACTGGATTCAGCCCATTTGGGATTTTATTTGATTCCTCTTCATGCCTTGCTGAGTTGCATCTTAGATTAGCACCCTGCGTGCTACTTCCTCTGGGCCTCGAAAAACCCCGGTGTAACCTCCTCACCAAGTTCCCATGACTGGGTCTCCACTCTTCCGTTAAATAGCCACCTGTACTAGAGCTATCTGCAACCAAATACTGATCTCTACTCACTTGTCAAGGCTTCTTCCTATTGCCTACTGGTTGGACCAACCCTGTGCTATCTCTGGAGGCTGGTTCAGACTCTGAGTTCCACACCCACTGGCCAATCCCCAGTTATGACAGCTACTAACATCTCTAAGAAACTTCCTCAGTCCCTAAACATACAGGGCCACATGGAACAGCATTCTTGGAAGCACCCGAACCGTGTTTATTGCACTATAAACATTCGGAACCATGTGGTTCCAAATGTGGAACCATGCAGAAGTGGGAATAACGCTCAACCTCCCTACTGGTTTATCACCAGGGCCTTTGCAGAGTTTATACTGCTGGGTATGAAGGTATTGGATCCCCCTTAAAACAGATCCTGCCCTTCCTGCCTGAGCCCCTTTTTCCATAGAGTTCAGACCTTGTCATGGGATACCATCTGATTCCCTCCATCTCTTAATGTCTCTTTCTAGGCTCTTCCATACTGATGCATACAAATAGACTCTCTCAGGTCTGCCCTACTAGTTTGCCAAACATGCCTGAACATGAACTCCAGCAAAAGAAGAGGCCTGGGTTCAGGTTGAAATCTCTGCTGCAAGAAGAGGCATGTTACTGGAAACTGTTTCCCAGTCTGGTCTACACTACCAAAACATTCATGGTGTGTGTATTGGATACCTGTCACACACCACTTCACATCCTCTCAGCCCCATCTCCTACTACAGCCCACCGCTGCAGCACCGAGTTCCACGGAGTCTTTGTCCAGCTTCCCATAGGTGTAAATCTGATAGTGTCTCACCTGTGTCTCCATCACACACCTCTTGCTTTCCATCCCAAGGCTTCTCTTATGCCAGGTACACCAAGGGGAATACTGGCACTACCACAATGCAACCCGGAAGTAAGAGGGTCAATAATGCCATGGGCCCACCATTGACCAATAGATGACAGAAGCTAATGAATACATAGTTCCTTTTTTTTGTCTTCCAGGCAGGCATTTTTGAGACACAAGTCATAAGGCTCCTCAGAAGGTTCCAGTGAGATAGAACAGAGTTGTCTGCAGTAGTGGTCAAACCAACAACTCATCCTTGTATTGGGTTTCCCTCTTTCCCTGTCGCATCCCATTTTTCCTGCTCTGCCTCTTTGGGATCACTGTTTTGTTCTTTTTTGTTTTGGTCTGTGTTTGGTCTTTGTTGCTGTGTGCGGGCTTTCTCTAGTTGCGGTGAGCGGGGTTCTCATTGTCGTGGCTTCTCTTGTTGTACAGCATGGGCTGTAGGCGCGCAGGCTTCAGTAGCTGTGGCACGTGGGCTCAGTAGCTGTGGCTTGCGGGCTCTGGAGCTCAGGCTGTGCGGGCTTTCTCTAGTTGCGGTGAGCGGGGTTCTCATTGTCGTGGCTTCTCTTGTTGTACAGCATGGGCTGTAGGCGCGCAGGCTTCAGTAGCTGTGGCACGTGGGCTCAGTAGCTGTGGCTTGCGGGCTCTGGAGCTCAGGCTCAGTAGCTGTGGCGCACGGGCTTAGTTGCTCCGTGGCATGTGGGATCTTCCTGTACTAGGGCTCGAACCCAAGTCCCCTGCATTGGCAGGTGGATTCTTAACCACTGCGCTACCAGGGAAGTGCCTAACTCCCTTGTTTTTAATAAAGGACTTTGAATCCAAACTAATGAAAGACAAGTGAATCACTGGGATTAAATCAAGACCACAATGTAACCCCTCATGCCATTATTCAGTTAACTGTGTCTCAGCCAGAAGTAGATACCCATGGGAGCTCTAAGCAACTAAAGGGCAAAAATTACATTCTTGCAACACAGTTCAAATACCAACGAAATCACGCCTGAGCATGGAGACTACTCCCGAGACGCTGGAGCGACGATAGCACTGTAGCGGAAGAGTCTGGGAGGGTAACAGCCAGGGCGGGAGCTGAGGAGTGGAGGAAGTCCCATTCAGGGCCAGGTCTTGCAGGACACTGATCTACAGTCAGAACCCCCACAGGGCCTCCAAAGACCCACAGTGTGCTGCCATCTTTGGGCAGCGACGTGCCAGCAGGGGTAGCCTGAGACACGGTACCCACCGTGGTGAGAGAACCACAGGCGTGGGTTGGCAGCTTAAGAGGTGCTGGTCCCTTCCTCTCTCCCTCTTCCCTGCCCAATGCACTGGAGGAGCCCAAGCCTAGGAAAGGGTGGAGGAGAGAAGCTGGGAACCAGAATAAGATTCCAACTATATGGACCTAGCTTTTTAAGCTGTAAATTTCTACAGTCTGCCCTAGATTTTGTTGAAGGATAGAAAAAGGGATTAGATACAGCATCGTTGAAAGTACTGATTGGGGAAAAAAAAAGAATCCATTACACGTTTGCGCCCTAATATGTTGACATCCTTCAGTTAACCACTTACTAGGATATCAGTGATGATAGATGATAAATACAGAGAGAGAGAGAGAGAGATGCATACATACATACATACCTACAATAGACCAAGAGTCAAATAATTTTTTAGTAGGATAAAAATAGCTACATTCACAGGTGGATTTCTGCTATGCCTTACATTGTACCAGGGGTGTCACCTGTTCACCCATTTCATCCTAACAACAATAGCACATTATCCCCATTTCTCAGATAAGGAAACTGAAACTTTAAGAGGTTTGGGTAACTACCCTGAGATCATACAGTTTGTTAGCGGCTAGTAACCTACTCTTATTGCTTATCCTAAAACTGAATCATTAACTCAACCTAGTCCTACTTTCTACCATCTCATTTTATAAATATTTAAAGTTAGTCCCAGAGAAATTTAAAAACTTGACCAAAGTTGTTATTATTCACTAGCAGAGAAAAGATTTCTAACATAATAAGGTCTTCTAATTTTTGGTCTTTTAATTTTTTACTACAGGGCTTCTAATAAGGCTATTAAAAGAAAGGAAAAAACTGCAAATATGCCCATTGTGCACTTTTGTTTTAAACAGCAATTGTCATTATCTTAAGAGGTCACAGTACGAGGTGGATGGCTGGCTCTGGCTGTGCTTTTGTTAGGGGACGAGAATAGAGGGGCCTTGTAAAATTCTAACCTACCTGTGAAGTTCAAAGGCATTATTATCCTTTCTGCTATCGGCACTATACTACTGGGTGCATTCCCAGCACCTAGCACTGTGCCGGGCAAATAGTAGGCACTCAATGAATGTTTGCTGAATGGGTATTCAATATAAATATAATCAGTATACTGTGGACAAAATAGAAATCAATGTGCTCTGAACCAAAAAAAAAAATTCTTTCCCCCTTAACATTGTGTAGATAATACTAATAAACAGGTTTGCTTTTAAATTTTCCCCAGCTCACATCAGTGCAACTTTTATTTGCATCTGTAGTATGGATGTATACAAATAGGCTCATCTGTCAATTCTGAGTTAATACTCATGACATCGTGAGCTATCACCAAACACCAAGGCCAGATCTTCTAGGTCAGTCTTACTCCATTTGTGTATTACTTGTTCCTTTGTGTGTGAGATATATATATATATATATATATATATATATATATATATATATATATATATAAATAATTATATACATCAGTGTATATCTTACAAAATATATATAGAACTCAGATTTCAGGAGTTGATCATTTATCCCCAATGATGGATGAGGGGCAAGACTCTGCTCACCTCTGAAAGGCCTGTGCAGAAACTTATAACATGACATGGGAGTTTTCTTTCCCTCCCCTCTGTTAAATTCTAACTCACCTCCCCTCACCCACATGGCAAGTCTAGCTGTCTGCCCCAGGCAGCCTCTGCCAGCCAGGCCAGGCCTGATCTTGTTCTCTGAATGCCTGAAGTAGGGAGGCCGAAAAGGAAATATTGCTTTGTCTTCATGGGGAAAAGTTTTTTTCAGAGAAAGGTAAACGCAGCCAATCTGAGAAATCTTAGTTGATTATTTACTATTACTTAACCTTCGAAAGATTCCACTGCAAAAGGAAGGGCAGGTATTTATACAGTTCACAGCCCAGGAAAGTCTTTTCCTCTGCATACCCAGCCGAGCTAAGCTATTTAGCTTGGTCTTATACATAAAGAGGCCAATCCTATGACCCTCTGCATTTCCCCACATGCCTCACAGTGAACATTCAAAGAAGTCGACTTGCTAACAAGGCTGGAGGAGTTAGGTTTTACATCATTCCTGAATTACTGATGGAGCTTTGCAAATCAGCTTTACCTGTGCACATGACTATCCTCAGCTAATCTTTACCACCTAGAAGAAAGGCTGTCAATGTAAGGGCCAATGAAGACTTAAACTCTATAATTTTTTTTTCTCAGAGCAGAAGGTCAAAACTCAAATGTGATTTTACTGTTTTGAAATAATGGTTCTGGAGTTTCAGAGTATCATTTTATGGGACTTGAGTTTTCAGACAACCAAATCTCTGTGCAGAGATAAGAACTGTTCTGCTTTAGAAATACTATTATTAATCACCTGAAGCAAGTACTCAAAATACCTAAATGCTATTTGCAAACTAGGCAATAATGCCATGTAGAAACTCATGCTGAGGGCTGTCATTTTAAAGGGTATAAGGAGCACCATCCATCCCTCTTGGGGTCCTAAAAAAATACAGTAAGTGAAAGTGGAGTGGTTTATCGAAGATGACACATGGTAAACGGACTTAACACCAAAATTAACAGTGCACTTGTTTTTATGACTATATCAGTTAGGAATAGCAATTGGATACAAATAAGAGAGGTACTATTAGTGGCTAAAGCAAGTCAGTGGTTTATTCTTACACATCAAGTTGGAAGGTGTTCAGTCATTAGGGACCCAAGACTTCCCTCTCTGTCTTCTGCCATCCTTAACCACATGATCCAAGATGGTTGCTGAAGTCCCAGATATCCCATCCATATCCCAAGAAAGGGGAAAGAAGAGAAAGGGGGAAAAGGGCAAAAGGAGTGTTCGAGCTTGTTTCCCAGAAGCCTCATCCATAGAGTTGCCAATTTGGTAAATGAAAATACTAATATATTACATGGGACATACTCATTAAAAATTATACATTGTTTATCTGAAATTCAAATTTAACTGGGAAACTAATATCTTATCTGACAATGCTGCCCTCCCAACAACAACTCTTTAGGCCTCATTAGCCACCCCTACTGTAAGGGAGGCTGGGAAATGCATTCTTCAGCCAAGCACAGAGTTGTTTTACGAAGGAAGAAATGAGAATATTGGCTAAAGAGCCGACAGTCTTTGTAGGAGTCAGAGTGAACCTGGGAAAAGGACAGGGCCTCATCCAGGCTCCACACCCTCCATGCAGCATTTCTTAACTACATCAGCCCCTCATGGTCACTTTGGCCTCTGAACACCTATGGCTCTTTTTGCCTCGGTTCTAGATACAAAGTAAAGATACCGATTTTTAATAAACACACAAGAATTGATATATTCAGGACGCTACTATCTTCTTCAAAGGGGTTAGACCCTAAAAGTGCTGCCACCCTTTAAAATAGTTTTGGAGTTTTGATCCTATGATGCAGAAGTCTTTCCTTACGAGGGATACTGGAAACTGCAGTTGCAGGAAAGACCAGGGAGGCCTTGGAAATTTGTTTTCTCTGAGTAGAAACATTCAACAAATTCCATTGTACATCAGTCTTACACTATGCCTTCCCAGAGCTTCCTTCCATCATTACAAGAACACAAGATTATCTTCTGGAATGTCAACAGCTCCAGCCAGTAGGGACAGAACTGGACAAAGCAGCCTGTTTAGGAAACTGGCCTTGGAAAGCTCAGAGGCCTCTCACCACTCAATCATCTGTGGTCTGATCAATCCATTAGGGCATGGTTTATACTGTGTTTCTTCCTTAAAATAAAGATAGGGAACAACGGGGGAAAACAGGGAATTAAAATTCTCCCCAGGTTTCCCTTGAAAAATTCTCATTTTGGGGTCCATTTTGCCTGATAATGACTGCCTACGGTTCCTACCCACTATAAACTAGGCTTCCATCCCTTTTCCCTGGCTCTTACCTGGATGAACTTGGGAGTTTTATAAGGGTCAGTCTTTATCTATAAAAAAACACATTCAGCCTATCTGCAGGTGCCTTCCCTGGGATAACTGTATAGTCAGCAAGCTTTCAAAAGTAGGGATAAAATTATTTTTCTAAGACTGAACCTGAAAATTATTTTTCTAAGATTGAACCATTTCTATGGTTCAACACCTTTCCTGGATGGTTGCTGGGCAAACATCTCCATGCAGGTGCCGATGACAGTAAACACATTACACGTATTCAGCCTGGGGCTTAACCACATTCAATTCTGAGTTTGTCATATGCTCTCTTGCTATTTATAATGCTTTGGGTCAGCCACGTGATACTTAATAAAATTTGCCTCCAGGCTGTCCTGCAGGGAAAATGACCTATCTAGGGAGAATGCTGTACCAACTTTGTAACCTCTGACGATCGCCCGATAGTCCTCTGAAAAGGTTGCAGGACTGGAGCAAACGAAAGTCCACGCTGCTTCCTGGCACTGAAGGGCACCACGTGCTTTAGTGTAAACAGAATGATATCCTCTGCTTTCGGGGGGCCTTTCCAGCCAACCGCTCCCGCATTGGAGCAACTGTAGACAGCATTGAGCAATGTGGAAATTCAGCCTCCGCTCAAGGTCAGAACAGGCAGTTCTAAAATCACCAATGATGATTTTACCAACCTTTCAGTTATTTCGGAAGCAAGAAGAGAACACAACAGAGGCAAGAATGGATCTGTGGGATGGAAATAATCAGCCATTTATAACCCAAAATGAGACTGCCAGGAAAAACAAACACACAAAAAAGTACATTTTATCAGAAGCCTGCGCTGCCCAAGGCTAGTGGGGTACAAGGTACTGCGTGTTCAGCTTCCTGGGCCAAGAGCTACAGTAAGTCCCCACCCCCACCCCCACTCCGGCCCGGGCTGCTCCTCTCCTGTCAGCTGGATCAAGCAGCCTTAACCACCTGGTGAAGAGCGTTAGTGTTTTCTAAGTGTGTGCTGGGTGGATGTTTCACATTTTTGATAAAGATGTGGAGTCATGTTGCAACATTTAACAAGTGCTCCTGCGTAAGCATTGCGCAATTCCGAGAGGCCCAGGGCTCCATGCACCAGAGGGGCTCCACAAACCCACAGCTTATGTAATGCATGAGCGCGCCCTCAGGCTTCTCCTCGCATCCTTCGGAGGAATTTTCAGGCTCCGAACTTGGCTCTGGTTTGCGGTAGTTCTTTGCCCCAAAGGCGCATGAAACGGCTTAGGTGTTGGCACCTGCCGGTGAGGCAGAGACGACTGCCAGGGGCTGATCCCTCTTTGGCGGCAGCACAGAGAAGGCTGGCTCTGTTCCCTAGATGGCCTCGGTCTACCCTGAAGCACCCTGCTGTGAGGGGGAATGAGGACTTTTCATCTAAGGAAGTCTAGGCCAGAAGATTGAACTGGGGCGCTTTGATAGGGCAAGGCATCCTAGACACGCCAGGAGCACTGTTAAATGGTTAGCACACAGCCCCTTTGTCTGATGACAGATTCATCGTGTGCTCTCCTCGAGCCCACCTGGAGCAGAGCTATAAATAGGTGTGGTGCGGGTTTGATGCCCTCTCACCTCCAATCACTGTACCCTGCCTGCCTCCCGGCTTGGCTCTTGTTTCCATCCAGGCTTCCACTCACTCCACAAAGCTTTTGAGCCCCTGCTCTGTGCCAGGTGCTGTGCCGAGCGCTGGGCACCAGGCAGGGCTTTCACAGCACCCGGTGGCCCCCTGCGGTGCACACGAGTCCTTCAGGGACCTCCTCTCCCGGGTCGCTCTCAGCCCCACCGTGTCCCCGAACTATCCCTCTCTCCATTCACCTCCCAGTGACTCTCTCCCTCTCCTCCCTTTTGGGGTGAGGCTACTTCTTTATAGTTCTTATCATAGTGATCTAACAAATTATTCTTATACAAGTGTTGCTTTTGGTAATCACTGCTTCCTCTTGGAAGTTTCTGCACTTTAAAATGTGATGGTTAGTGCTTCCCTGGTGGCGCAGTGGTTGAGAGTCCGCCTGCCGATGCAGGGGACACGGGTTCGTGCCCCGGTCTGGGAAGATCCCACATGCTGCGGAGCGGCTGGGCCCGTGAGCCATGGCCGCTGAGCCTGCGCGTCCAGAGCCTGTGCTCCACAACGCGAGAGGCCACAGCAGCGAGAGGCCCGCGTACCGCAAAAAAAAAAAAAAAAAAATAAGTGATGGTTAGAAGAAACAATATGTTCCATGAGGCGAACCAAGGGCTAACTACAGAATTTGAAACAAGAAGTAATATATTGTCTGAGCAGACTCTTTCCCATTTCACCAGGGAGAGAGGTTGCTTCTTCCACCTCTTCACTTATTGGTGAACTCTGTGTGTGGTAGTTAAAAGAATAAATTCTGGAGCTGAACGATGTAGGTTCAAATCCCAGCTTTGCAAGTTATAATCTTAGGAAACGTATTTGATCTTTGTTCCTTAATTTCCCCCTATGAAAAGAGGGATGGTAGAAATAGCTAAGTATATCTCACAGGGTGGTTTGGGGATGACTATAAATTAGTAAGTATATTTTTATAATACTGGCACGCACAGTTGAGTACTCTAGAAATATGTCAATTTTGATTTTTCATGGGACCAGTTCTATCCTTTCTACATTGCAGATTCTCATATGAGTTGTTGCACCAAAAGAGGACATGTAATTCAGTGCTGTAGTTTCATCATCTGCAAAATAGGAAGCAGTGATTGAATGAGGATGTGGGGTCAGAGGACCAGTCAGGTGAGCAGATTCTGGACTGTGTTCTTTACTGACTTTCTGACCTTGGAGAACTCATTAACCTCTCTGCAGCCCAGAAATTGGACTTGATCTGCATTTTCCAAACTCAGGTTATTCAAATAACACTTGTAGAATCATTACCATATCCCCGAATCACATCCTGGCTCTTACTTGATATTTTCCTTCAGATAATCTTCAAATCAACTCACTTTCATATGTAGCCTCACAGTAAGAGGGAATATCCGTATAATCAAGGGTTGGATATGGTAATTATAGATTTTTCTAACACATGTTTAAATAAATACCTAATGAAATTTAAAAATATTTTTATAATATCTAAATCAGCTTGCAGGCCACCTGTGAGGTGCACACACCATTTTAGCAAACTCTGGATTAAATGTTCACTATGGATCCAGCAGCTCTAAAATCCTCTCGGGTACTGTTATATAATTTTCACGTGGTTATTTAACTTTGTATGTGTTTGTGTTTCTTTATATCATTTGCCTAATTGAGGGCACAGACTATGGCTTATACCTCTTTAGGCACCCAGCACCTAGAAGAGTGCTTGGTAAATATTTAATTTTAAGTTATAAGTATATGTATACATACCTACAAATATATCTGTGACCTACTAACCCCAGGCCAATATTGAAAACACTCATTTCTTATTCTCCACATCAGTATGACTGTGTTCCTCAGGTCTTGTTCACTAAATGAAGTGAAGCATGTGGAGTTTCAGGCTGTGAGTGAGCGCTCAGGAAATGTCAGCTTCCCTGATCGCCTTCCCTCTTCCTGTGCTCTTTGTTAGTGTAGCTGTTTGTCCATGTGAAAATGAACCCACTTCCTCAGGAGGTTATAGCCCTGGTTATTGTTGGGTTAGAATAATTGCCGTCCTCAGTGCCAGCCCTAAGAGCATTCGTTCTCAGGTCTAGAAATGTCTGACCTATGGAAGAAATTGTGTTTCTAAATGCTATTATTGAAGAGGTCTCAAGAAATTGGTGATTTACTGAAATCTCATCAGTAGAAATTTAATGTGCACCCACAGTATCATGGCACGGTCCTGGGTTCATAGCATGAGCAGTTTCTCAATTTCTCAACATTTGTTAAACATTTCTGTGTCAGTAACTTTGGGAGATACAAATCTGAATGAGACTATTAGACTGTGAAGAGACTAGTAGACTGTGAGTGACTTGAAAGCAAGGAATATGTCTTATTCATCTTTACATCCCCCAGGGCTTAGCGAAGGATCCACATGTGGCAGCAATGCATTAAATATTTGTTCCATAAATGAACAAATGAATGAATGAAGACACCAGTCTAGCACTTAAAGAGCTCACACTCTGAGAAGAGAGAAGGCATAGACAAATGAAGCATTAATTAACAGTAAACCTAACATTACAAGAGATAACACAGGCTATTAAAGGTTAAATGAAGGGTATACTGTCATATACCCTCTCCCAAAACACAATGTGTTGATTCAGCAGAAAAGAATGTGTGTTAGCTGCCACTCTTCTGTACTTATCATCACCCCCACCCCACCCACCCTGCTCACCCCACCCGTGAGCCCAACTTCAGAAGGAGGTTGCTAGGTTGCTGTCATGTGACTGGTTTCTAAAGGCCACCAAGTTTATCAGCTCCTGGGAACGAGCAGGGTATTATTTAATGTAGATAAATCAATGGGTGTTTATCCTCTCAACCATTCTTCAGCCATCCACAGGCAAAGAAAGAAATGGCAATGATGACTCTTTAATAGCTATGGAATTAGAATGTACGAGAAGTTAGAAGGCTTTAATTAATGATTTTGCAGGTCAGGGTGACCCTTCAACATGAAAGGACATTTGCCATGACTTACTGGGGAGAGATACTGGGCTTTCTACACAGCTCTCTAGGATTCCAAACTGTCAGCATAAAAATAGCACCCCCAATGTTTTTATTATTCATTAGTTACTGAAATCCTCTTCCCAAATACACACTTAACTGAAAGATGCCTTCTTCTGTAGGGTTTTAAACCATTTAGTCCATGAATCAAACCATACATTTCATCCTGTTTCACTGGGCACTGATATCACCACCAGCAAAACCCTAATTAATTGGGAAGAATGACATTTCCTTTAGAATTCTTTTTTAAAAATGATGTACGTACCAGGCCAATAAAAATTTCAAACAGTGCAAAACATTAGGAGTGGAAAGTAAATTTCTATCAACCTCTGGAACCCAATCTCACAGTTTTTTCCCTAGAGGCATCCACTATTATATTTCTTGGGTATCCTTCCGGAAATTTTCTATGTATATACAAGCATATGTGCCCCTCCCTTTCTTACACATACTCCTCTGTTCCTTAGTGAAACTTAACAAGATATTGTGGAGTTTATTGTAAATCCTTACACTTAGATTTACCTCTTTCATTTCAACAGCTACACTATATTCCATTGTATGGATGTCCCCAAATTTACCCAGCCCCCTACTGATAGACAAATGGGTGGTTTCCAATCCTTTGTTCCCACAAACGTATTTTTGCACATATCTGAATCGAGCGATGAATCAACGCCTTAAAATGGAATTGCAGTCAAAAGATATGTGAATTTTAATTCTGATAGACATTATCAAACAGTGACACTCAAGTTTTGATGAGAATTGCCAAAAGTAAAGTATTTGTTCATGCCAGAAACAAGGCAAAGGCTGTATTTTATTTTAAACTTTTTAATACCTCAGGCAAGCAGCTCATTTTTTTTTATGAAACTCATTTGCCAATGTCTTGCCCACCTAAACACACACACAGAGACGTTATTATGAATCCATTCAAAATGTACTTTGAGAACAACTCACTAAAGGAGGAACTTGCCAGAACTTTCTTACCAACACAGTGCGTGAGTGTTGCAATGGGGTTAGCTCACGAATACCACACATTCTCCACTGTGTCCTTGCTGTGTTTACTACCCTTTGTGGCCTTGGTCATTTAGCAACACTGCTTTATTTTTCTTCTGTAACCAAAGGTCAATTTACAACCCTGCTCCCTCCCTTCCTCCTCCCAATCACCAGGCACATCATTTCTTCTCACCAGCGTTCCCTCACAAAAGTAACCATTCTTAAAATGTCAGGTCAGGCAGGCTACAGATGCATCCATGAAAGGGGCCCTGTCACAATGGAACTTTGATTTATTTAATTTTTTATTACCTGTGGGAGTGAGTTCATGAATGACAATCTCATACTCTGTTCAGCTGCCACTTTCCTTGCTGGCTTCCTGTATTAAAAAAAATAAATAAAATAAAATAGGTGAAGAGACCCAGAACCTTCTCTCCAGTTTCTCTAGTATTTACCCAGCACACACTCTGTGCTACTATCTCCAGGTGGGGCTCCTTTCCTATTTGCTCTTGTAACATGAGAAACATGTGGAGGTTTTGTGTTTGTTTTGTCACCAGCTGTAACCATTTTCTTTTCTCTGCCTCTGACTACAAACCCATAACCTTCCGGTATCCACTGAAAAACGACATCTGACCAGGTTGAACGGAATGAAGTCATTTTGGTTCCGTTGGTGACAACCGATTAAATAAATGTTCTGCTTACATTTAGATGGGTTGTAAATTTAAGAAAATGGCTCATGCCCTACTTCAAATATTTTGGGGGTCCATGGAACCATGAAGTAATTGCTGTAGTATGAGTAACCAAGGAGCTTCATTTTTACATTTACCTCAGGGTCATTCTCAAAGAGCCAGAGACTGTGAATGAAAAAAAACTTTTGATTCACACTCTGCAAGGAGGCAATGTCAATATACCCATGCTGTGAGCTGTTTAAGCTTCTTACAGCCTTGCTCGCTCAGGAAGCAATGGAAATGCTTCCACTTAAAAGATCTTCTATTTAAAATGAAAGTAAGAAACCACTGCACTATGCTGACACCTTGTTGGTAAACTTCAAACTCACGTGAGTCCTGCCCGTGAGGAGTTTGGGAGTTGGTGCTGCTGTTCTTGATCCTGCCATACAGGGTCACCAGAAGCAGGACCCTGGGGACTTAGCAAAGGGGATGAGGCTGGACAACAGGTAGGAGCCACCAAACTATGCCAGATCAGGCTACAGAAACCTTGACAGGAACGCTCCAAAGGCAATCAACTGTCCTAATCCTTCTGCACAACGGAGAGGTTTCCAAATCAAGACCATTCCCCACTTTTAGGCACTTACACCAAAGACACAAATATCTCTTTGGCAACGGACTTCTTTATTTTCTATGTCCTTTTATTCAACAAGCATGTATTAGTCACGTTTTATGTGCTAGGCTTTCACCTAGGTGCTGTACAAAGACTAAAAAGTCATCAACTCTGCCCCATAGCGTGCGCTCATTAAACAACGTTGAATGAATGAATCAATGAATGCACGAATGAAGGAATACAGCTTACAGTCAAGTAAGGGGAGAAAACACAGATAAGCAGGTGGTAGATATAGATTACAGTGGTGTGAGTGGTCAGTGCTACCCAGGGTAGTAGGGAAAGGCCTCAGGCTTGAGGTGACATTAAATAGGTAGTAGCCAGATAAATGGGGGAGGAAGAGGTCTTTAATGTAGGAAGTGAAAGAACATAGCATGAGCTAAGATCTAAAGCAGAGATGAGCAAACTAGAGCCCATGGACCAAATCTGACCTACCACCTGTTTTTGTAAATAAAGTTTTATTTGGACACAGCCATGCCCACCCATGTACATCTTGTCCATGGCTGCTTTCACGTTACAACAGCACCACCGATTAGTTGCAACAGAGACCACAAGACGCACAAAATCTAATATGTTTACTAAATAGTCAAGCGCCTGTAGGACAGTCCCGATTGCTGGACCTTGGTGGTCCTAAAAGAGGCTTGGTGAGAGATGAGACAGAAAGGGGAGCAGGGACCAAATCCTGAAGGTTCTTTTATGCTATATTAAGACATTTGGTACCAGTGGGGAGAGGGGAGGGGGGAAGGGCAAGAGAGCGGTAGGGGATTAAGAGGTACAAACTACTATGCATAAAATAAATAAGCCACAAGGAAGTGTTGCACAGGGAATATAGCCAATATTTTATAATAAATACAAATGGAGTATAAGCTATAAAAATTTTGAATCACTATGTTGTATACCTGAAACTAACATAATATTATAAATCAACTATACCTCAATTTAAAAAAAGAAAAAAAATTTGGTCTTGACTCTTTAATAAATGGGTAAAAAAAGCAGTTTTGCATTTAGAAATGTTTCTCAGGCATCAAGACAGGTAAGAGAGATGTAAAATTACAGCAGAAGACCAGCTCTCCGAACCTTACATCTCCGCCATATTCCTTGATTCAACAAACATCAGAGAGCTTAATGTTTGCCATTATACATCTTGTCGTATGCTTGGGAAAGAGAACGTGGCACACAGAGACAATCGATGTCTATCGAATGAAGGAATTAAGGAAGGGTTGAAGACAATATTTTAATAGCATCATTATTAAAAGTTTTCCTGAATAGGCTGCCTCTGTTATGAAACCACTAGCTGAGACTCCGGCTGGTCTCCAGTTTCCACACTAGTGAGATCCAGGCATCAGGAGGTTAATAGTGAAACACAAACCAGAGAGAAATACCTTCCCTTCGTCTCCAGTGCCAACATCATCAAATACCAGCCACTGGCTGAACCTGTGTTTATTCATGCTCAGTGGCCTAATGAGAGAGGATGGGACAAGAAGCAGCTCTGCTAGTAACTGTCATAAAAATAATATCACTTGGCTCCATGTGGCATTTTTCATTGGAAAATCTTGAATCATTTTTTTCTCTTGGGTAACAATTATTTCCGTACTATTTCCACTAAAGGAAAAACCAAAGCATAGAGAGAGGTTGTGACTTGCCCAAGGTCACTGAGCTAAGTAGAAAGGCAGTTTTTAAAGGCTGAGAAGGATTTGGGGATATGTGAAATCCAGTTTCCTTCCTAGCCTAGAATGGTTCTGGTTCATGACTCAGGAAGGAACACAGCATGATCCAAGCTCAGGGTCTCTTCTTTTTTTTTAACATCTTTATTGGA
>NC_041219.1:27144011-27168842 GCF_002837175.3 Physeter macrocephalus
CTAGGTGGTCACAAAGCACTGAGCTGATCTCCCTGTGCTATGCGGCTGCTTCCCACTAGCTATTGGTTTTACATTTGGTAGTGTATATATGTCCATGCCACTCTCTCACTTTGTTCCAGCTTACCCTTCCCCCTCCCCGTGTCCTCAAGTCCATTCTCTAGTAGGTCTGCGTCTCTCAGTGTCTCTTAAAAACGAGTCATGTTACAGGAGACTCAGGCACAAGCGTCTGTGTCAGGTGCATATTTCAATGTCACACATTGTCCTGCCCATCAGACTCCAACACCTATGCCTAAACTCCATCACTGACAAAGAAGGACCTCTCAGAAGATCCAGCCTATGGAAGTGGGATCTGGCTTGGGGGTGTTTGACGTTTCTGACGATTCCCCTAGCTGCTTCCCCTTATGAAGTCCAGGCCTCTCCATTCCTTTATTCATCAGAAGCCTCTGCCTAGGGAACCCACAGGTCTGTGATGATCCTGGTATATGCCATTCGTTCCAGTGTAATTAGCAATAAATCCCCCTTTTACTCTAAAAAATGCCCTAGGTTGGACCATAAATTAACTGTATGATCACTATAGCTCTGACAAATCAGGAGGCTTCTACATTTAATCCAGAAGTCTTCCTCTAATCATGATTATTCTATCTCAGCTGCTTTTGTTTCCTAGACCCAAGCTTTCAGTCAGTTCAGGGATCTCCTCTGATGGGTAATCTAATTTCTACACAAATGAGTTTGCTAACCAGCCCATAGAACAATTACTTACTCATTGTTAGAAATCACTTCCTCACCTTGTGCCACAATCTGCCTTTTCATATCTTTAACGTGTTGATCTTCACACTATTCTCAAGAAGCTGACAAATCAATCCCTCTTCTGTTCCATAACAGAGCCCCCTAAAGTCCTCTGTTCTCTAGCACAGATACCCCCAAGCATCAGGAACAAATTCTAGCAGAACTTTCAGAAATGTGGCTTCAGAATCAGACATACCTGGACTTGGGTCTGGGCTCTGTCACTTTTTAGCTAGGAGTAACAGAGTTATTTCTCTAATTTCATTTTTCTTATCTCTACATTTTGAACAAGTATTAACTAGATAAGCCAGGCACTGTTGGTTACCTAGCCAATACCCATTCCTCCTTTCTTCCTTCCCAACCAAGGTGCTCACTTATATAATCTTGGGTGCCAGACTCCCTTGCAGCTAGGTGTGGGCATGCAATACAGTTCTGAACAGTGAGGTGCAACTGAAGGCGTCAGCTGGGGTTTCTGAGAAAGCTTGTTAGAGGGGGCAATTCAGCTTACATCCACCATTTTAGTTTTTCCCACTTAGCTTTTTCCCTTCTTCCTTCTTTCTGTCTAAAAATCAGTTGTAATGCCTGAAGTAGAACAGCCATGTTGCAAATATGAGGCAAAAAAAGCCCCCAGAAAAGGAGCCTTGGTTCTTGATGGCATCACAGAGCCCCCATACTCCCCTTGAAGTGCTTGATGCTAGACTTCTTATCACATGAGAAAAACAAAGCCCTCATTTGATTAAGCCATTGAAGCTGGATTTCTGCTACTTGCAGTCAAGCCAATCCTAAACAACATACACAGGCATATCTCATTTTACTGGGCTTCCCATATTGAGCTTCACAGATATTGCATTTTTTACACATTGAAGGTTTGTGGCAGCCCTGCCTCAAACAAGTCTATCAGTGCCATTTTTCCAACAGCATTTGCTCACTTCATGACTCTGTGTCACATTTTGGTAATTCTCACAATATTTCAAACTTTTTCATTATTATATTTGTTATGGTGATCTGTGATCAGTGATCTTGGATGTTACTACTATGACTTGCTGAAGGCTCAGATGAAGGTTAGCATTTTTAGCAATAATGCATTTTTAAATTAAAGTATGTATTTTTTTTAGACATAATGCTATTGCATACTCAACGGACTCCCATATAGTATAAACATAATTTTTCAATCCACTGGGAAACCCAGAAATTTGTGTGACTCACTTTATTGCAATATTCACTTTATTTCAGTGGTCTGGAACCAAATCCAAAATATCTCTGAGGTATGCCTGTACTTCAGTGGGTTGTTGTGAATATAAAATGAACTTGCTACATGGCCCAGCAAATAGCAAATACACAGTGAATGGTTTGCAATGATCCCTTTCATGATTGTAATCGTTATTAGTCATTGACTTGGGCCTTAGAGACAGGGGCAAGAACGTGTGGCTCTGGCAACCCTGCTGACCTCCAAAAAGCACAGTACAAAAAACATGTGATCTCTCAAGCGCAAAGAAAAGTCAGTTGCAGATATGTGGACAAAAGACATCTCTGTTAATGGCTAGTGAAGCCAGTTCTTCAAAGCACCTGTCAGATCCCCAAAGTACAGAGAAATGAAATTCCACCTGGGAGCAAGTGCTGTCTGTCTTGGAGGGCCTGCCTGGTTTCCTTCCTGGGTAGGGAATCCATCCTTGGGATATAGAGTGTCTCCTGGAAGTGTGGGCTTCTCTGAATGACAAGCAAAGGACAACACTTCAAGGATGACGTTATTTCATAGGAACACAGTTTTTGCTGAGAAATCAAAGCCACAGCTAAAACCAGCACTAAGTGTAATTATCTTTCTATAACCTAACTGAACTGCCCGCCAAGATCAGATACGGATGGGACTACCCATACATTCTTACCTGGACTCCACCAAGCCATAGATCCATCCCAGCCCCACCTGCTCCAGCCCAAGTCCACAGATAAAGAGAGTAGTGCAGTGAAAAAGAAACCAAACAAAACAATCACCGTGGGTCTCAGAGTCAAACAGACCTAGGGTTCAAATCTCACTGGGTCACTTACAAGCTGGGAAATTTTCCCTTTCTAGCAGCAGTTTTCACATCTGTAAAATAGGGATAAGAACATTCATCCTACAGGTTTGCAGGGAATTGAAGGAGACAGTGTGTGGAACAGTGTCCAGCACAGAGTTATCATTAGTTTCCCTTTCTTTCCTTTCAGAAGGACAGCTTTATCTCCCTGCAAGCCCAAGGAGGGGACCCAGCTCAGGTCACTGCCGCTGAGTACAGCTCACTGCCTTCTGCCCTGTGTGTCATCATCCATGTTTGTTTGTTTTTTGGCGGTACGCGGGCCTCTCGCTGCTGTGGCCTCTCCCGTTGCGGAGCACAGGCTCCGGACGTGCAGGCGCAGCGGCCATGGCTCACGGGCCCAGCCGCTCTGCGGCATGTGGGACCTTCCCGGACCGGGGCACGAACCCGTGTCTCCTGCATTGGCAGGCGGACTCTCAACCACTGCGCCACCAGGGAAGCCCCCCCATCATCCATGTTTTTGGTTGGGCCACACCTGTGGAGCCAAAGCCTTCCCCGAAGCTGAGGTCATAAAGCAGAAAAAGACAAAGCTCTGCTTTCAGAGAGCAGGTTTGGTTGGCTGTGAGCAAAGCCATCTCTCTGTGGCCAGCCTGCCCCCGCACGGGATGGGAGTCCCCAGGAAACCCAGCAGGACAGGGCTGACCCACGTGGTCCTCCCACCAACTACAGTCATACAAGACACCTGGACAAAGAGCTAAGGAGTGGGGAGCTGCTTCACTTAGTCTTTCCGTCCTCTGCACACAGCAGTCTCGGGTCCCAGCCTCGGGCAGGATGGAACATGACAGTTACAAGATCCACACCTCAAGCCATGAAGCATACTCTTCTTGCTACATCACCTGGCAGGTGCCCTCGGCAGATGGTTCCACAGCTGCAGTGGTGCACATAGTATTTTGCTCACCTCCGTGTCATGGGAGCTGCGAGTAATATCTCCCGTCTTTTCTTTTAACCATTGGCTTATCCAGGGATATTTATCAAACAGGGTTGTGGACAGTGAGACTAGCTAGATATTTGCACATACATTTCTCCATAACTCCATAAACTAGCAACATAAAACCACACAGAAACTGGAAGTTCAGGCTCACCACAAAAATATGTTTTGTCAGAGAGGATAAGAACAGATAAACTAATAAAAGCAAAAGGTAAGCATTAATGGCAGGCTCTGCCTTGAGCACTTCACTTTCTATTATTGTTATCTCCATTTTATTTTATTTTATTTTAAAATTTTATTGGAGTATAGTTGATTTACAATGTTGTATTGGTTTCAGGTGTACAGCAATCTCCATTTTAAACGTGGGGAAACTGAGGCTTCTTGACTGTCTTCTAGATATTAATCTCTTGTGAATTTTAGATATTACAAACCTCTTCTCATTTTGTCACATTTTAACTTTACTTATTGTGTCTGTCCTCTAACAGAAATTCTTAATTTTTAAAATGTAGTCAAATTTACTAAATTTTCAACTTATAGCTTAGATTTTGAGGATCTTCTTCAACACCTCCAGTACCTTCTTCTAGTAGCTTTATAATTTTACTTTCACACTGGATTTCTCCTTTGTATATGCTTGAGATAGTGAACCAATCTATTTTCTTTGTATAATGAGCTGTTTCCCCACTACCAAGTAGTGAGTTTTAGACAATTCATCCTTTTCCCACTGATTTATGGTACCATGTTTATCCCCATAGCCTCCCATGTAGACCTGGTTCTATCTCTAATGGTTTATTCTTTTTGATAGATTAATTGACTGCTTCTGCACCAGTTCCATGCTGTTTTTATCTGGGAAGGTGAATCCCTCTTCTTTCTTCTCCCTTTTCAAAATTGACTTAGGTATCATGAACCTTTATTCCTTTGTATAAATTTAGAGTAAGTATGTCGAGGCCTCAAAAAATCCTTGCCATAATTTTGACACTGAATTTATAGGTAATTTTAAGGGAAACTAACATAGTTACGTGTCAAAGATATGGTATATCTTCCTGTTTTTTCAGCTCTTCTTTTAAAATGTAATTGAGTTTTAAATTTTTCTCAGGAAAGACTTTTTTATATCCTACATGCTTTATACTGTAAAAATGCTATGTTATTTTCTATTGGATTTTCTAGATGGTTTTGCTAAAGTTGATAAAGACTAAGAACTTTAAAAAACTGATCAGATATTCACCGTCCTTACTGAAATCCCTTATTTTATTTTATTTATTTACTTTTTACTTTTTATATTTATTTATTTATTTATTTTGGCTGAGTTGGGTCTTCGTTGCTGTGCGCGTGCTTTCTCCAGTTGTGGCGAGCGAGGGCTACTCTTTGTTGCGGTGCGCAGGCTTCTCCTTGCGGTGGCTTCTCTTGTTGCGGAGCACGGGCTCTAGGCATGCGGGCTTCAGTAGTTATGATGCGGGCTTAGTAGTTGTGACTCGCGGGCTCTAGAGTGCAGGCCCAGTAGTTGTGGCACACGGGCTTAGTTGCTCCGTGGCATGTGGGATCTTCCCGGATCAGGGCTCGAACCCATGTCCCCTGCATTGGCAGGCAGATTCTTAACCACTGCGCCACCAGGGAAGCCCTATTTATTTATTTTTTGAAATCCCTTATTTCAGTCTGTTGATTAAGTCTGCTCATCCAACACTTATATTTCCTTCTCTTCATATATTGGCCAGAAACTCTAATATGTAAAACAATTTAACAGTTAACTGTTATTAAACAGTAACAGTGAAAGCGAAACATGTCTAAATTCTCTTTTAAAATCACATTGTATGGTTTTTTACAGTTTTCAAATAGTGCCTATACCTATTACACTATTTGAATTTTACAAACACCCCAAGGAGGTAGGGAGAATAAGTATTGGCCCATTTTACAGATAAGACTTAGTACAGTTGGGTTTGGGGGGATGACATAGAAAGGAACAAAATTCATATTCAGGTCTTTTAAGCTTCAAATTCTCTTACTACAGCAGGCTAACTTATGTCTAGTCAAAATATATAAAACTACATGATTTAATTCAGTAATATACACAGTAATTTTTAATTTAAATCCTATACTGTCCTACAAAAGGTGATATAATTCTATCATTTTTCTAAAAAGCTGTATCAGCTGATATTAAAGGTTCTAAACTTTTTAAAGTTTTAAAAACCATATAGCCATATCATTCGAGGTTGTAATTCTGCAAAGTTTGGGGTCTATACAATGGCAAAACACTAAGTTAATTTGGTCAGTTCAGGTGAACAAGTCAATTCTGTGGGGCACAGGAAAATTGGAAGAGAAATATTAATCAAATTTATGTTTCTAATACTGCAATGTAGCTACAACTTTCATTTGGTTGGACTCAAACATTTAAAAGCTGCTGTAAAAATAATAGTACTATTACCATTTTTTCAGGAGGAAAAACTAAGTCAGTCAATTTCTTAGTTGTACAAATAGCTCACTGGGAAATGAGAGACCTGTGAACAGAACACATGAATTAAGCCCGAGTTTGGTCTGCCAGCTCTCTGTAATCAAGCCCTAGTGATATGCCCATGGAAATCAATGCATCTTAAATATGTGGAATGACATCTCAATAGACACACAAGCAGACGATTCCCACAGCCCTTTTAAAAGACTAACCATCAGGAAGCAATTAGGACCACATTCGTTTCTGACAATTAGGGTATTTTTCTTCCTATTACTTGCATTTCCACTTAAGGAATGTATTAATATGAGAGGCGGTCATCTCTAAATGCTGCTATTACTTGGTATGTACACATTGCACTGACTTTGAAGGGATGTCAGGCTAAAAGATCAAGAAAGTACCCATAAAGATGAAAAGGTGCTCAAACAAGAAGAATCAAAGTATATCAGAAGAGGAAACCAGAAAACTGTAGCCTTTCTTAAAGGCAGCTTTGCAAACTTAGTAATAAAATACAATAATGTAACCAAGCAGAAGGCTTACATAACTGTGAACAAAACGAGGGGAAAAGAATTGCTCCAAATCCATTATATTTATTAGAACCACTGATTTCCCTTGAAACAATGCATGATTTATAACAAAATTTAATGTGAGCTAGCTAAAAAAATCTCATTTTTATGGGACATAAGTATTGTCAGAAAGACTAGTAGATTCTGTTTTAAATCCTCAAGATTGTAAAACTGAGCTTTTACAAATGAAGGGGAAATTTTGGCTTTTGAACAGGATTATTCAAGTGATTTCTATTTAATCTCTTCTTATCAGCAAAAGGAAAAAAAGGAATAGCCTCAACTGAAACTAAGACAGTTTTCTGTGGCAGAATATACCATTACAGCTAATAATGCAGTGGCTGGCTGTGTTGAATGAATCTTCTTTTTTAAAAAAGTCCACGCTTGTTAAACACATGAACTGTACGAGTTTATATTTGCCCAACTCATGTCTCCACACCTGTTCATTCAGGCATTAGCACTTGTAAAGCAGATGAATGTATCTGTATAGCAATGGGTAAAAATAAACTGAACTATTCTCGTAACATTATCAAAACGATGTCACCAAATAGATTATGTTTCGTGGGATAAAGTGGTCAAATTAGATGTTTCCTCACGTTTTATGACTAGTTTGTCTCAATGACTGTATAAAATAGCTGACCTCCATTCCAGGAGAGTGAGTAGCGGCCAAATTTAACGCTGTTTGCTCAGGGGCCCAAACACTGGTTTCATCGGCTCTGACGCATAACTTCTGAATGTGCTACTGTCACACAGAGACCCAACACTGGTGCATTATAGAGGAACATTTAATTCAATCAAGACTGTATTAGTCCTGCGGGATAACCATGGTATTTCAATGTTGGTCAACTCTTTGGAAACAAAGTTCGGGTAGAAGTTGTATAAGCCATTATCTTTAGGAGTGAGCTTATTTTTGGAGTGAGCTTATGTATACACACATATATATAATCTCTAGAATAAGAAGTTCCCAAGGACAACGAGTTATAAGAGCAGCCAGCAAGCAGTATCTCTCCCCATCTCATTATACTTCAGCCACACTGGCAACAGGCTCCTTAAAAAATCCAGGGGTGGTTGTTTGAATCACTGTTCACAATTTTTCCCTGTATTAAATTATTCATCCACATCTTGTGTTATATGATTTTGAAGTACTATCCGCTGTGGGTAAAATATTTTCCCTATCTCATGGATTTGGGGTTTGGCCATACAGCTAGCTTTAGCCAATGAAACGTTCCTGAACATGACACAAGGTCTTAAATGGGCTTGTGTGATTGCATTTGGGCTGCAGCTGATCCACAGACCCATGTGAGAGAAATAAATGCTTACAGTTTTAAGCCAGAGTGTGGATGGTTGGTTATGCCAGATTATTGTAGCAAAATATCATCTCCACGCATTAGCATGTACCATTCCCTCTACCAGGAATACTCTTTCACACCTACTCTTCCCCCAGTTAACTCCTATTCATATCTCAGTTTAAATGTTTAGTACATTGGACAGATGTTGCAAACCAGATTAACTCCCCCCTCAATCCTGTGTTTCCCATTTTGTAAGATTCATCACACTTATAGTTATTTGCTCCATGTCATCCAACTAGAATGCAAGCTTTTTCGAAGGATGGGACCACAGTGTCTTGTTCATTGGTGCATTTCCAGCATACAGCGCATGATGGCTAGCACAGAGTGGATTCAACAAATATTTGTTAAGTAATTTTTTAAAAGGTATGTGGTTCTGCTACTTAACAGTTGGGTAAGAAACAACTTTTGGAGTTTTAGTTTTCACCAACTATAAAATGAATACAATAATACCTTTCTCCTAAGGCAGTTATACTTAAATAAATTAACCAATTAAAGTTAAAATTCCAAGTATCTGACACATAGGCACACAGAAGGCACTTGGTAACCTACTGCTTTTATTACGATGGGAAAGATAAATACATCTGCTCTCTGTTTTATAAGGTAATTTGTTTTACAGTGATGTTTTGCCAGAAAAGAAAAAAATTACATTGTATTACTATTTATTATTGTTTAATTTAGGTATTTCAAAATATCATGCTTATTTACCATGATGTAAGTCAATTTTAGAAGCAATTTAAGGTAGAATTCAGCTAAGAAGAAATAGGTTTCCAATTGATAATTCATTAATTTCAAACATTTGTCATTGACTCCATCCTTTTAAAAAAGAATGAAATTTATCCTTCCTATTTTGCTTTAATCTTTATTGGAGTAAAATTGCTTTACAATGGTGTGTTACTTTCTGCTGTATAACAAAGCTAATCAGCTATACGTATACATTTATCCCCATATCCCCTCCCTCTTGCATCTCCCTCCCACCCTCCCTATCCCACCCATCTCGGTGGTCACAAAGCACCAAGCTGATCTCCCTGTGCTATGCGGCTGCTTCCCACTAGCTATCTATTTTACATTTGGTAGTGTATATATGTCATTGCCACTCTCTCACTTCATCCCATCTTACCCTTCCCCCTCCCCGTGTTCTCAAGTCCATTCTCTACATCTGAGACTTTATTCCTGTCCTGATCCTAGGTTCTTAAGAACCTTTTTTTTTTTAAGATTCCGTATATATGTGTTAACATACGGTATTTGTTTTTCTCTTTCTGACTTACTTCACTCTGTATGACAGACTCTAGGTCCATCCACCTCACTACAAACAACTCAATTTCGTTTCCTTTTATGGCTGAGTAATATCCATAGTGGCTGTATCAATTTACATTCCCACCAACAGTGCAAGAGGGTTCACTTTTCTCCACACCCTCTCCAGAATTTATTGTATGTAGACTTTTTGATGTTGGCCATTCTGACCAGTGTGAGGTGATACCTCATTGTAGTTTTGATTTGCATTTCTCTAAGGATTAGTGATGTTGAGCATCCTTTCATGTGTTTGTTGGCAATCTGTACATCTTCTTTGGAGAAATGTCTATTTAGGTCTTCTGCCCATTTTCTATCCTTCCTATTTTAAAAAAGTTTTCCATCCTTAGAGTTGGCATTTATTTTTTTCAAAATGTTGTTGTTCATTCCCACAAGCAGCTTTCTCATCAATAGAATTCTAATTTAAATCAGTTTTCTTCTTTTGCCAAAAGCAACATATGTCCATCATAGAAATTTAGAAAATGTAGGTAAGTATAAAGAAGGAAAATTTATTTCTGTAATCCCATCACCCAGAGATAGCCACTGTTTATCCTTCCAAGTACGTTTTATTTCAGGACCTGTTTTTCAAAATAATAATGGGATCGTGCCGCCCATTTGGGGTTGCTTTTTCACTAAATCATGCCTGTCATTTTATGCCAGCAAATACTCATCTACAATATCTTTTTATAAATATTCACTTGTAACAATGGCCTTCCATTGTATGGGAATACCATCATTTACTTGAATACTTCCCTATTGCTAGAAATTAAGTATATTTCACTTTTTTTTTCTTTTTTGGCCATTATCGGCAATATTGCTGTGAATGAGTGAAGAGATACAATGAGTCACTCAAAACCTTTAGAAAACAGCTACCACTTACTGGTGTCTTGTAGTTCAGAATTCAATTAGACCAGTATCCTACCACAGTTTTACTCTTTCCTTACATACTCTTTCTATGAGTCCAGGATCGTCACTGAAAGATGGTAAAGGTGGGTAGATGGGCAAGATTGGGATAAAAGAATCTGAAGAAGGACTTTCCCTTCTGCTCTCAAGAATGAAAGTTCAAACCAGAACCTATGAATCAACACATGATCAAAAATATCCTAACAAAAAGCAGGTCCATGTTTTGAAATGGAAATAAGGTAAACAAAATGAAACACTGTTGTTTCACTATCTGCAGCTACAATGTCCATATTTGTTGACAAATATTTTTTTTTTCCCCAACCTGGTTGGCTGGTATGACAAGTACCGTCATCCTCATCTTACAGGATCTGAGGCACAGAAAGGCTGACCAAAATGTCCAAGACCCCACGAGTTAGTGGCACAGCCAGGGTCTAAGTCCACACGTCCTGGCCACAGACAAGTGCTCTTTTCATGCTCACATAGTTCCCTGTAATACCCGGAATTATTAAGAATAGGGAACAGGACACAGTGTGGCCAGGAGATTAGCGGAAACATAATTCTCCTGAGAGACAGCACAGAGACATCTGTTAGCTACTTAGCATGGGTCTAACATTCTCTGTGAGAGGATAATAAATCCTCTCTGTCCACCTCTCTCTGGGGATATAAGCATTATTGCTCAATTAGAAATTTGTCCTTTAAAGAGCTTTGATATTCTCAATGGAAAGGTGCTGCTGAAAAGTGAAAATATTTTCTTTGCTTCTGCTGTGCAAATGCTAAAAAGGAGATATAGCTCAGGTTAAGGAATTACTGGAAGACATAAATTCTTCATCTAATAATGTTAGGACTATACTCTGGAGCTCTCTGAATGGAGGGATTTTGAGTCCCCGTTGCACTGAACACACACCTTACAACGCAGTAAAAATCTTCTTATGCAACACAATCAGAACTGCTAATTAATGAGCTAATCAGAGATGGGGGCGGGGGGCCTGGAGGGAAGGATACATTTATATTGTAAATCTTATATTTTAACTTAAATAAATGTAAATGTACTCAACAATCTGGTAGAAGGTTGTGGCACTTTCCCTCACTATGAATTCACTAGAAAGGTTCCAAACCTACATTTTTTACCCAAACCACACCTATAGGATCTCGTTTTTAACTTCCATTTTTTTCTTCCTGTGTAGTGAGTGAGAACTTAAAGACACTTATGGACAAAATACTGTAGATTTTATTATTTTTCCCAATCTTTGCTAATTAACTCATTTGACGTTATTGAGCCTTTCCAAAGCATTCCATTTAAATTTCATTGTAGTAATTCTCTGTCTGTCTGTCTCTCTTTCCAGACTCATGTTTCATTAGTTAGGTCATATTAAAGTAAATTGCATAATTTTAATAACAAATAAAACTGGCACAAATATGTTAAAGAACAAACAATTCTGACTGTCAGACAGCGTGAAACTCAACTCTTGGGGGCAGAGATGGGCCCGTGTGGGCAGACTGTTCAGTGTGCTCCGAGCACCAGCTGAGCCCTTACAGAGGGGACAGAAAGCCCTTGTTCTTCCTATGAGTCGCTTAAGTGGAAATTGGCTAAAAGAGCGCCCAGTGTGTTTTTACTAGCTAATTGTTAATATTAAGCAGGAGTTTAAATTATCTATCCTATTTATACTCAAAGTTTTAAAATCCCACCCTCCCTACCCACAAAATCCCTAGCATCTATCAATTTACCTATTCAGGCAATAGGTTTGGGTTCACATTATCTCGTTTCTAGGTCCCTAAAAGACCCAGTTTCTCACTAGTGCAGCCTCTTGAAATGGGAAGAAAGGGCTGGATAAACAAATGAATTCCAACTTTTATTTTCTTTTGAGCACTTGCAAACATCGGAAGCTATCTTTATCTATATTTCTTCTTTTCTGTTTCCCATAATTAGGAGGTACATTCTATGAGAGATGGGACCTCATCTGTCTCATCCACCTTTGTATTCTTGGCACATCTAGGATAGTGCCTGGCACAGAGAACCTACACAATAAATGTTTTTCAATGAATGATGATTTGATCTGGCTGCCCAGAGTAAACACAACGTCACCGTCTTCTCCACTGATTTGCTCTCACTTAACTACTAACGTTTTTCTTCCTTTTAAAAATAAATTTTTACACTATTAGGAGTTTTCCAATTGCTTGGCAATAATGCAGCCTGCAGAAGGCTAGATTCTAATCTTGCTTATATCAGGTCAGAAAATTACTTTTGCTCCAGAAAATAAAAGGGGTGTAGCACAAAGATCAGAGCTGCATAACGGCTCACTCATTGGGTACACCAAGGGATATAATACGGTCATTCAGACCTGGCCTTAGTAAACCATCTTGTACATCTACATATCTGAGAGCAACCAGCCACGCACAAGGTAACACTGTGCCCAAGCCCAGCACACTTCACGTCACCTCTCATTGCACCTACAATCCAAGCCTGTTATCAGAACTTCCAGTATGAGCCATGACAGAACTGCCAAAAAATGAAGATATAAAGAAAAGAATGGATTTCCTATCTGTGCTTTAAAACTTTGTTTGGTTTTACTTAAGTGTATGTTTTGTTTGGGTACACTTAGATTTATAACCAAAAAGGGGAAGACATGATGAAAGAAATTTTTGTTAAAATAGATTAATGAAAAAACCAATTACATATGGAAAGAACAACTCATTTTAAGGGACAGGAGGAAGCAACAGAAAGTTTCCTCAAATAGAAGAAAAATTAAAGAAAGAAGGAAGAAAGGAGAAGAGAAAGAAAAAGAAAGAAGGAAAGAAAGAAAGGAGGGAAGGAAGGAAGGAAGGGAGGAAGGAAAAGGGAATTATTGTTTTGTCAATTAAAAAGATAGTCAAGATTTCATGCTGGCCCCCATAGGGTGGACATGACCACAATCTCCCAAGAGTCACCTTTCACACAGTCTCCTAAGCTACAACTACAGAGTTTGCTCCAAATCTTCCCTCATCTTCACATTCAGCCATTAAAAATTACCCTTAAAATGTCTTACAAGTTCAGCCCTCCTCCATCCCATTGATACTGGTTCATGCTTTGGTCCTCATGGAGCAATGGGTTGGTACAACTGCTCTGAATGGTTCACCTGCCAGGGGTCCATCCCTGTGCTACTCCATCTCCATTCTGCCACCAGACTTCCCTCTCACCCAGACTCCATGGTGCACCGTTTCATCTCTCACGTGAGCTCAGCTCACCTCTGAAGTCTCATCTCTCATCAGTCCTTTCACAACACACCCTCTTAAGCTTCAGGCACAATCAGGAAATAGTGGGCTATGTGAGTCTAAGGCTCAGTAGAGCAATCTGGAACAACCCTAAAATTTATAAATACGGTACTTATTTATTCTGAATTGTTTCTATAGTGAATACTGTGATGCAAAAACAAGATTCCATGCCCACCCCCCTTTCCAGACCACATTGCTCATTCCTCCAGCTGCTGGGAGCACTGCTTCATAGCTGAATCCCTCTTCAAAGATGCTGCCTCACCCAAGCTTACATTCCCTCCCAGCCAGCAGCTCACATTCTATGACTGAAGCAGGACAAAAAACCCAGACCTCCTGCCCTGATGGAATAACTGTGAAGGGTTATCCCAGCTCCAGAGCTTCCCATGGGATAGGCTGAGTTCTCTGTTGTGATTATATTATAGTTCAACTTCTCTCTCTGCCCAATCCTGCTTCCCTTACTTTCAGGGAGCACTTCCCAATAAACCTCCTTCTTGGAAACCTCAGTTTCAGAGTTTGTTTCCAGAAAATCCAACCAAAAGCAATTTATCTCTTTAAGGTTTTTTTGGAAATATTACTATTTTGTAAATAATGACTTCAATTTTAATTAATGTTCATGCTGGACCATTAAACATTTTAAAGGTTCTGTTTTTTTCAGAATGTTTAATTGAAAAGAAAGGACATCTGTCTTTTTTAAAAAAGTCTATTAATTTCTATCCATCTCCACTGCCAGATATTGCTTAAAATACTGGAGCTAGAACTCTGAAATCTGGCTCTGTCATTTCCCAGCTATGTAACTGCAGTAGGTTACCTAGTCCTTCTTTACTGCAAATTCCTCATCTGTAAATTGGGGATAATAATAATATGTTACTTAATGGACTGTTGTGAAGATTAAATGAGTTGTCATAGAGAAAGCATTAAGAATGGTACCTAGCCAAAAATGAGAGCTTAAATTCATTAGGGTAACATTAGCTGCTGTAACAAAGAGCTAGAATTATCCAATGACTCAAACACAGCAGATAGTTCTTCCTCATTTATATAACATTCCAATTGGGGCAATTTTTCTCTACATGGCTTTACAAGGACCTACATTAATGGATTCCCAGTTACCTTCAGTACATGGCTTCTCCATCCCTATTAGCCAGAAAAGGGAAAGAACAGAGAGGAGTGTGCATGGGGGATTCCCATGGGTCAGGCCTGGAATTGGAGCTCTTTATTTCTGCTCACATTCTATTGGTTGGAACATAATCACATGGCCACACCTAACTGCAAAGGAGCCTGGGAAATGTAGTCTAAGAAATGGATTTTAGTGACTGTGCAGCAAACTTTGTTAAATTATTATCGCTGTCATTATTACCAATTTTCTAGGTTGGCTCTCATCTCCACTCTCCTGAAATATCACAGTAGCCTCCTCACTGGTGTCCCTGCCTCCAGACTGTTCCATCAACTCAAATCCTTTGTCCACACCAAATGCAGAATTATTATCTAAAATCCAAGTCTGATCATGTCACTCACCCGCAACTGTCAGCTTTATACCTTTCTGCAACTCCCCACTGCCTCAGGATCCAGTCAAAGCCCCTTCAGTCCCCCTACGATCCAGTCACCCCACACCCCTTCGGTGTCACCTCCAGTCACTCCTCACCTTGCAGCTGGCATTTGTGATTGGACACTGTGGAGACTCCTGTGAGTAGGCAGACAGGACCCTGCCCTATGGAGTCTACATTTTAGCAAGATAGCCAAAAACAAGAAAACAAATCAATATACAATATTAAGTAGTAAAGAGTATGGTGAAGAAAAATAAAGGGTAAGGAAACTGAGAGTGGTAAGCTAAATAAATAGGTAAATAAATAATATCTTAAATTTTACCTGCAAAGGATAGTCATTCCACAGAGAAATATGCCGTGGACTTGATCTTCACTATAATTACACACACCTCTGTGACTGCATATTACAAAAGAGTTCTTATCATTGACCTATATTTGTGTTCCTTTGAACTTCTTTTATGACTGCTATTGAAGGAAATAATACAGAGCACTAAAGATTGCTTAATGTGCTGTTTGTGTGGGATGTTGAGAGAATAATATAATTTATTATTGCCCCAATGGGGAATGAGAGTACAAAGGGCTCATTCCCCACCCCCCAGCCCCGCAACCTGCTTTGCAGAAAAAGTCAACATAAAAATATTTAATGAAATCAGATTTTACTCAAGGATGTAAAACTGTTATTATTTTTTAATTACCTGAACAATGATACTGTCACCTTGGTAACTTTAAAAATGTTTCTTTTATGATGTTTCTGTCACCTTACTGGATTCAGGTTTTCAAGTGTAGAAGATGTAAAGTTGAAGATTTTCTTGTAAAGCCTGTTCTTTTAATCAGGGTGAGCTTCTCCCACCTGATTAGATCTTAGATCTTCCTTCTCCATTGCTGCTCTCCTATCCTTAGCACACGGCTTCCAAACTACGGCCCAGAGTGGTTGCTTGAGCTCCAGCTGTAATACTTACATCCCAGCCATCAGAAGAGGAAACAGGTAAAGAAGGACATGCCCCTCATGACATACAGAAAAATGGTCTGCTAAAGATGCCCACGTCCCAATTCCTAAAACCCATAAATATGTTACTTTACAGGTGTGATTAAGTCAAGGATCTTCAGATGGGGAGATTATGCTAGATTATCCAGGTGGGCCCAATGTAATCACAAGGGCCTTTATAGAAGGGTGGCAAAAGGGTCAGAGTCACAGAAGGAGATGTGTCATTGAAAGCAGAGGTCAGAGTGATATGAGGAAGTGGCCCTCAGCCAAGAAATGCATGTAGCCTCTAGAAGCTGGAAAAGGCAAAGAAACAGATTCTTTCCTAGAGCCTCCAGAAGGAACCCAGCCTACCAACCCATTTTAGACTTCTGACCTCCAGAACTGTAAGATAAAAAATTCATGTTGCTTCAAGCCACTAATTTTGTGACAATTTGTTACAGCAGCAATAGGAAACTAATGCATCTCCCTTAAGTTACAAGGAAGAATGTAAAATTGGATAATGAGGCACACAATTAGCATATCCTGCCATGATGTTTTCCTTTAAAAAAAAAAAAGGAAATATATAATCCAAAGGAAATAGGTTAATTATGTTTTACTACAAGTTTTTGGTTGCAAAAATGGAACCCCAATCCCAATTCTAGCTAATTTAAGGTTAAGCAAGGGGAAGAGAGTTTTTTTTACAATATATTTGAATGGCTCACCCTGTTAAGGAAGAAGTAAAGGATAAACTGTATATCCATAGGGCCTGTAACCAGAGATGTGTCCAGCATCAGCCCCTACTCTCCCCTCTCTGTCTCTTCCCTCTGCTTTTCTCTGTTCCAGTTCATCCTCTTCTACTGAAGATGGACCTTATTCATACGATGAGAATCAAGGCAGTGATCATCTTGGGTGATTCAGTCCAACTTAAAGACCTTCACTTGGTCATTCATTCATTTGCCATATATTTATTAAGCCCCTACTGTGTGCCAGGCCCATGAATAAGACAGACAAGTCCTTGATCTCATTCCAGCAACTGATACAGATAATAAACAAACACCTAGACAAGATCCTTAGAGATTGTCACAGGTATGATGATGGAAGGGAGCAGAGAGATGAAACACAGAGTAACTGTGGAGACCACTCTAGACTGGTGGTCAGGGAAGGACTCTCTGAGGAGTTGATATCTGAGACCCCAAAGATAAATAATGCACACGTAAGCATGACTCAGAGGACAGTAAAGACTCCATGATGACTTTCTGAAGCAACCAACAGAAGGGAGGCCAGCATACCTGGTGCCAAGTGAGCAGACAAGGACAGTAAGAAATGAGGCTAGGAGTTAAATCCAACAGAGCCTCATAGATACATCTTGGTTTTGCTAGGAGAGTGCCTATCACACCTGTTTTCCCACCATAAATATTGAGTATCTCAGTTTGGATGATAAATTGTACAGGCACCCTACATATAAAATCCCATAAAAGTCAGGATTTTATTCTAAGAGAAGTGGAAAGACATTGAAAAGTTTTAAGCAGGGCAACTGCATGATCTGATTGTATTTAGTATCACTGGAAACCAGATAATGAGTTAATAAACGCAGTAAGTTAAATATGCTTGCATTTGGAGCACTGACATTTTTTTTAGTAAAATAAATCAATATCGAGATAAAATAAAAATAGGTAAAATTTGCAGCGTAGCATAAGGCATAGATATACACTCATCATCCTTATCTAACACTTAGACCTGGATACCACTGTTCTGTTTGTTATTCTTCCCACTTCTCTTAAACTCAGAAGCACTTTCTGAGGCAGAACCTAGCTCCAGCTTTCTAGGTCTCATGGCAACTTGGCAGCACAATGCTTCTAGGCTAAAATCCCAGCTACCATGGATTCATGCAGTTTCAGCCACAAATATTTACCTTGCCTGGCTCCTGGGGCTAATTAAAGGGGCAGGGTTCCATTCCTCTTGGCTCTCCCCTCAACTGCTTGCAGAGACAGAAGCAGCGGCAGCACAAGAACAACAGCCCCATAATTCATCTCTACATCCACACAGTGACTCCCTCACAAATGTCCTCTTCAAATTAGGAAAAGGGTTCATGGCCATACCCTGCCCTTGCCACTCTCCTACTGGATTTGAAAATTGCACCTCTCTATAATGATTTCTCCTAGAAGCTGAAGTTATCCTTAGTAGCATATCTGTTCTACAGCTGCCTCTGGAAGAGAGAATCTCAGGATCAAATACTAACAGCTTATTATACCAGTTAGAACACAGTGTTTCATTGCATATTTTTATTTTTATCATAAAAATGATATATGCTTACTATAAAAAATTCAAGAAAAGGTGGGAATTGAAAAGTGACTTTTTCCTTCTCCCCTCCCTCAGTCCCTGTCACTGACCCGATGAATGCCCTTCCCCTGTTAATCTCCACCAATTTCCACCATTTCCTATGCATATACAAGCAA
Organism: Physeter macrocephalus; assembly: GCF_002837175.3. Classification (NCBI taxonomy): domain Eukaryota; kingdom Metazoa; phylum Chordata; class Mammalia; order Artiodactyla; family Physeteridae; genus Physeter; species Physeter macrocephalus. The sequence goes on from NC_041219.1 coordinate 27,162,538, forward strand.
ATGGAGAAGAATATATTAGCATTTAAATTGGTAACCCTAAAGGCCTTTAAAGTGCTTTTCATGATAACAAGTCCAGATCTGATAAACCATGAACTGGAGTCACATCGCAGTTCCCTGGCAGGAAATGAAGGCTCGGCCCTTCTTGCAAAGTAGAATAGCTGGGTTAATCCTGCTTACGATTCACAACAGGTTCAAGAACCCAAATTCAAGTTTCCAGGCCCAGGAAGAAATTAGAACACGAGGTGAGGTTACATCTCTGAAGACACTCAGAGCTTGAATAGAGGAGAAAAATAGATGGAGAAGATAATCAGTCTACTGACAGATGAATGGATAAATAAAATGTGCATACATACAATGGAATATTATTCAGCTTTTAAAAAGGAGGAAACCCTACCATTTGTGACAACATGGATAGACCTGGAAGACATTATGCTAAGTGAATAAGTCAGTCATAGCAGGACACATATCCCCCCGTGATCCCACTTATATGAGATCGCTTGCATAGTTAAACTTACATAAGCAGAAGAAAGAGTGGAGGTTGCCAGGGGAAGAGGGCAGGGGGAAATGGGGAGATGGTCAATGGGTATAAAGTCACAGAGGTAAAAATCAATAAGTTCTAGAGATCTGCTGAACAACACAGTGCCTATAGTTAACACTATGGTATTGTGCACGTAAAAATTTGCTAAGAGGGAAGATCTAGTTAAGTCTTCTTACAACAACAAAAGCAAAGGAACCTAAGGAAACCTTTAGAGGTGTTTTATAACCTTGATTGTAGTGATGGCATCATAAGTGAATGCACAGGTCCAAATTCATCAAATTGTATACAGGAATGTGTGGCTTCTTTTGGATATATCAGTTATACTGCAGTAAGGTTGTGAAAGTAAATAAATAAAATAAATGCCAGGCTCAGGTAACAGGGAGAGAGTATGTTTTTGCCTTTACTGAGGAGAATTTGGGGGGAGATTTCCATTCCCAAATTATTCCCTGAAATGAGCAACCTACATTAATTAGACAAAATAATATTCAATATTCAGAATAATTTCAAGTTTTATGAAATAAACGTATACAAAATAAAGAAAATTCCATTCCCTCTTATTTGTATTTCCTTTATTTTATTTTATTTATTTTTATTTATTTATTTTTTTTATTTTTTTGCGGTACGCGGGCCTCTCACTGTTATGGTCTCTCCCGTTGTGGAGCGCAGGCTCAGCGGCCATGGCTCAAGGGCCCAGCCGCTCCGCAGCATGTGGGACCTTCCTGGACCGGGGCACAAACCTGTGTCCCCTGCATCGGCAGGCGGACTCTCAACCACTGCGCCACCGGGGAAGCCCGCCTTTTTTTTAATGTAAAGTAATATTAAATTTTACCAAATGATTTTTCTAGCCTCTATTAAGATAATTGCATGGTTTTTCTCTTGTAATTTGTTAATGTGATAAATTATACTAACAGATTTTTCTAACCTTAAACCATCCTTGCTTTCCTGGGATAAACCCAATTAGGTCATAGTGTATTTTTGGTTTTATTTTTTGTCTTGTTTTGTTTTTTGCTAAATTTTATTACAATTTATACCTTTATATTCAGTAATGAAGTTGGCTTACAATTTCCCCTATTATTTTTGTCTTATTTTGGATTCAAGTTTGTGCCAGTCTAATAAAATGAGTTTTGGGGTTCTTTTTATACTCTCTCTATATTCTGTGGAACAGTTCATAGAAGACTGGAACTATATACTCCTTAGAAAATTGGTAAGATTCACCTGTAAGAAACTATTTGTATCTTAATTAATAATTTGGGTAGATTTAATCAATGATTTAATATCTTTGAAGATTATAGGATTTAGGTCATTTATTTCTTCTTGAATCAGTTTTAATTGATTATAGTTTTCTAGAAAATTGACTATTTTGCATATTTCAGTTAATTGACAAAGTTGTACATGATTGTTCCTTGTTACCTGTCTTAATTTCTGGTATATTTGTGATTATATTGCTTTCCAATTTCTCATTTCAATATTGTTTTGGATATCTTTTGTATGTAATGCCACGCTGAGACTGGCCATAGGGAAGCCCAGTTTTAAAAGTGTTGTAACAGCAAATGCTTACAATAGCTCAGAGTTTGAAGCAGGAATAGAAATAGAAATACCACTAGAATACTCCCCTATAACTTCTATCTCTAATTCCTCCCAGTTGAGTCACATAGCCTCAAATGCATGCCTGTACATACACCTTAGAAATCTGTTCTTTTACGTAAATGCAAAGTGGTGGTGTTCTATTTTCTCTAATTGCTTGGCTCATTCAAAAACAGAAGACAGTAAGATCTTTCTCCTGAAATATATCTTTAAGTATCCTCAGTTTTTCTAACAGTTACTCAAACACCCTGGATCCCAAGCCCTTTGTCAGCTCTCCCCTTCTAGTGATCCATCCCAGTGCACCAGCATCTTAAACACAAGTAGGATGAGTCCAGTAGGATTGGACCTTTCCATTAGTGTTTCCTAAAATTCACTGATTTCTGTTCACTTCATTACACTCATGTTAATTTTGTAGTCAACCAAACTTTTGGGTCTTTTTCAAATATGCCGTTGAGGAATCTTTATTCCCAAGTAATATAAGAGAAGGACTTCATTATGTAACTTCCTAGTCTACAGACTTACAAAGAGAATTTGAAACATGTCTGGGCTATAAGCAAGCATCCTCATAGGTGACGACAGAGGAACAAGCAGGCAGTTCTGTACTCAGCAATCTAGAGGAAGAGATATTTCTGTATAAAGGAAGACATGTCAGCTGGGTCATACCACAGTCCAGTTGCCAAGAACAGGACAGGAAAAAGAATTACCATTTACTGAGAACCTACTGGGTACCAAATCTATGTTAGGTGCTTTATATATGTTATCTCAGCATTAGTCCTCATGACAACAGTAGATCAAAGTGTGGTGTGAATAAATAAAGATGCAAGTAAACAAATGCCAGGTAAAATAATCCCCATTTCATTTATGAGGAAACTAAGGCTCAGAGTACAATTTGCCCAAAATGATACAGCCAAAAGGCAATGGGACCTTATTAGACTCTAAAATTCATGTGATTTCTTCTGCACTGTGAACTGATGCAGTGTAGGCCGCAAGGGCTCTTGTGCAATGCTTAGGACTTTCCCCTACATCAACTCTCAGTTTGATCCTCATAACATCTTCATGGGATAGGTAGAACAGCTGATACAATCTTTATTTTACAGGTAAAGATATCAGTGCTCAGACCATCAAGTGGCCTACCCAAGGTCACCCAGCTAGCCAGTGAGGTTGCAGAGCAGACCCTGACCCCAGGCTCTGTGACAACAAGCACGGTGCAAACACCTCTCCAGGCAGCCTGTGTAGGGAAGGAGGACCTCAGGAGATGGGGCAGGTGCTGATGACCCATGTGGAAGTGGGGAAGGGAAAAGCTCAAAACCCTAACCTTACCAAGAAACTGCAATGTTCTGTTATTATTTTTTAGTTATCGTGAGCCTTCAAGAGACACAGAAGAAAGAAAAGTCAGGCTGCTGACCAAGAAGCGGAGCAGCCTAGGACAGATAACATCTTCCACAGCAAGGGTGAGGCTGCCTTTGGCTAGCAATGACATGAGTGCAAGATTCTTGTGGAGAAAGAAGCTGTAAACCAGAGCCCAGCAAACCTATCAGCCTTTGTTTGATTTCTTCAGCAAAGCCAGAATCTTTAAAAAAAAAATGCACAAAATGAATCAAATGTGTTCATGTCACAATCCGTTGAAGACATGTAGATTTAACATCAGTCAAGTATCCATAGAACATTTGGTATTACCAGTTATCTAAACTCCACTTAAGTCAAGCACCAGCTTATTCAGGCCTGCAAAATAGAGGCTCTGCCTGTTAATTGGCAATCTGCTGGCTGGTTACTGGTTCTCACATTGTCCCAATAAAAGAAAATCACCCCTCTGGGAGATTGTCTTTTTTTTTTTTTTTTTTGCGGTACGCGGGCCTCTCACTGTTGTGGCCTCTCCCGTTGCAGAGCACAGGCTCCGGACGTGCAGGCCCGGTGGCCATGGCTCACGAGCCCAGCCGCTCCGCGGCATGTGGGATCTTCCCAGACTGGGGCACGAACCCGTGTCCCCTGCATTGGCAGGCAGACTCTCAACCACTGCGCCACCAGGGAAGCCCGGAGATTGTCTTTTTTCCGATGCCACCAATGCAGGCTTTTTGCCCCCTCTCAAGCCTGGCTGAGAAACTGTTCTTCTGGAGAACAGAAAATTACCATGGGGAATCTACAGGCTCTCAAGAAGCAAGCCAACATTCTTCACCTGTCAACGGGTGGTAGACATATGCTTTCACCATGGCACCAAGTAAGATTCTCAGAGTTTCATTTCTTCAACCCAGCCATTAAGAAATCTGGGAACAGACACTGAGCTTTTCCAGGGCTTTCCAAGCCTGGTTGTGGCTCAAATTCACTCAAGCACCTTAAAAGAATATGCAGATGCCTGGACTCCTCCCAGAAAGGATTCTGCTACAAAGAAATGTGTTAAACTACATTATAAGGATGCCATATCAGCATGTTAGCAAAATCCAGACTGTGGAAAAAAGTAATGTAGATTCAGAGAGTAAGAGACACTACCACCAATGTGATGTTTGAACTTAGTTGATTCCCATTTCAAACAAACACAAGGTGAAAACAACAAACAAAAACAAAAGAAAATTTGGGACATTTGGAAGACAATTGAAATTTTCAACACTGATTGGATATATGATTACATCAAGGACTTATTGCTATTTCTGTTCAGATGTAATGATAATATTGTGGTTGTTTTTTAAAAAACAGTTTACATCTTGCAGAGAAGTGCACTGCAATGTATTTGGATAAAATGATATGATGTCTAGAATTTGCTTCAAATAAGGGAGGACTGAGTAGAAAGAGAGATGAAGCAACACTGGTCATTAGTTGATAATTAGTTGATAATTGCTGCAGCTGGGTGTGAGGTTCATGAGGGTAAGTGGAGTTCATTATGCTTTTTGGTCTACTTCAGTATATTTCTGACATTTTCCATAATAAAACTTTCATCTCCTAGGACTGTGAACTGTTCTATTTCTCTCCCCGCCCTCCGCTGCCATTTAACACATGCATATACATGGACCACCGTGTTCCAATGTGAATTCAATGTGTATTCCCCAGAGGAGAAGAAGAGGGAAGTAAGGAGGAGGGCACTTTTCTGCCGTGCACAAATACAAGCTCCAGAGTTTCATATAAGATTTGTACTCGTTCTAGACTGAGGCACATAGAAGAGTTGTTGCTAATATCAGATCAGTCTGGTTACCTCTAAAACACTAAAAGACTAGTCCCCTCTCCTTCTAAATGACAGCAGTATGGTTTTTTTCTTCATAAACTACCATGTCTGCTGGAGTGCATGTGTGTGTGCTTGTGTGTGTATACCTAGGGCCTCCATGTACCTTTGTGCAGGCTGTGCACTGCACAAAGATATCACATCTAAGGGGGCACCCTTCACATCATCAACATTGTGGATTTACATTTTTATTATGACAACTGTCTTGCAAATGGCAATAACATGTTCTAACAAAATCAGTACATGTATGATAACTTCCCAACAGATGGAAGCAAAAATGTCTTAAGGTAGGACATTAGAAATATCCTTTTCTAATAATGGACTAACTGTATGGGCTAGCAGTGGACTTGAACTGCTTGACTGCCTGACTTTAGGGACTTCCCTAAACCACTGGTGGTCCAGTGGTTAAGACTCCAGGCTTCCACTGCAGGGGGCATGGGTTCGATCCCTGGTCAAGGAACTAAGATACCGCATGCCTCATGGGCAAAAAAAAAACCCCAAAAAACAAAACAAAACCACTCACTGACTTTATAATCTTCACAAATTACTGAATAGCCCTGACCCCAAGTTTCCTCATCTGTAAAATGGGATGATAATATTGAGAGCATTGTTCAAAGCATTAAATGTATGTGAAACAGTGCCGGGCACAGAGTAAGCCCTCAGTAAGTGTTGGAGATCAGCTATTATCATATTACTCATACTTATTCTAATTTCGTGTGTGTATATACATGTGTGTTGTGTCATTTATAAGCTCAATGAATAAATGATTGCAATGGACCTCAAAAAGACTTTATCCACTATTTTACTAACCCAGACTATTTTTTTAACTTTTTATTTTATATTGGAATATAGTTGATTAACAATATTGTGTTAGTTTCAGGTGTACAACAAAGTGATTCAGTTATACGTATACATGTATCTATTCTTTTTCAAATTCTTTTCCCAATTAGGTTGTTACAGAATATTGAGCAGAGT
>NC_041219.1:27169233-27185785 GCF_002837175.3 Physeter macrocephalus
AACCATAAGTTCCTTCTCTAAGTCTGTGAGTCTGTTTCTGTTTTGTAAATAAGTTCATTTGTATCATTTTTTTTTTTAGATTCCACATACAGCAATATCATACAATATTTCTCTCTCTCTGTCTGACTTACTTCACTCAGTATGACAATCTCTAGGTCTATCCATGTAACCCAGACTATTTTAAAAAGAGGACATTTTCCCAGACCATCAAGTTTTGAAAAATGCCATAAAGCTCAAGGTTCAGGTAAGCAGCCAGAGTTTATAAGCCTCTCTGCACACAGGAGCTGTGTGCGTATGCTGATCAGGAGCTCTCGGAAGAAAAATTCTGGGGTTTTTCCATCCTTCTAACTACTTGGCCAGTAAGCCTGTAATGGGAAAAGATCCAGTGGGAGTTGCAAGCCACAAAAGGGGTATTACCCCACAGGCAGAATAGAGTCAAACGCTTTAAGAGGTTCAAAGTCTATTTTTAAAAGGAAAGAACACAGAGTGTGCCTTTAACTTGGTGTTAAAAATAAACTCAGCTGCCTCCCTCCCCTCTACGCTTCCCACCTCCTCCCAGTGTCCTCCCATACCCTGCACTGCCCCACATGAGAGAAAGGGCTGGCGGTTCATTTCTTCTCATGAGTTTTTCTTCTTCCCCTTTTTTTTTGTTTTTGTTTTTTTTTGTTTTTTTTTGTTTTGTTTTGTTTTTAAACTCTTAGCCAAACATGGGCTACTTGGTTTTCAGTTCAACAAAACAAGTTACATTCTCTCTCCGAATTTCCTCAGAGACCCCCGGAAAGCAGGCTGGATTATAATTCAGAATTAACCCATGTCAGGGGCTGAGGAAAAACTCCACGTGGAGATTAGCAAAATGGAACCCTGCCAGCTTTCCCCCAAGCCTGGGAAGTGTCTGCAGGGCGGGGGGCTGGGGGTGGGGTGATTTAGGCAAGAGGGCCTTTCATTGCACGCTGTTTAGTATTGGGGTTTAAGCACAGATCTTTCCTGAGGCATAGCTATCCACTCAAACAGGGCTTTGCTGAGTTGGTTTCAATAAATTCCGTTTAACAGCCACAAAAATCCTATAGATCAGATGTGCCAGTCTTCTTCCATAAAACAGCTAATTAATATAGTAGAAAAGCTGCTGTCTAAGATGCTCAGCATTACTAATCATTAGAGAAAAATGCAAATCAAAACTACAAGGAGGTATCACCTCACACCGGTCAGAATGGCCATCATCAAAAAAATCTAGAAAGAATAAATGCTGGAGAGGGTGTGGAGAAAAGGGAACCCTCTTGCACTGTTGGTGGGAATGTAAATTGATACAACCACTATGGAGAACGCTATGGAGGTTCCTTAAAAAACTACAAATAGAACTACCATATGACCCAGCAATCCCACTACTGGGCCTATACCCTGAGAAAACCATAATTCAAAAAGAGTCATGTACCACAATGTTCACTGCAGCTCTATTTACAATAGCCAGGACGTGGAAGCAACCTAAGTGTCCATCGACAGATGAATGGATAAAGAAGATGTGGCACATATATACAATGGAATATTACTCAGCCATAAAAAGAAACAAAATTATTTGTAGTGAAGCGATTATACTCCAATAAAGATCTATTTTTAAAAAAGGAAAGAAAAGCTGCCGTCTAGAGTGAATAATCTTGATTTCTTATTGTCTGTAGATGGTAGAGGGATTACAGGACCCCAGCGGAGGCAAAGGTTTTGGAGAACATAGAGACACAGGTCTGGGCACTGTACTAATATGTCACTGGAGGGAAAAGGCTGAGAGATGAAGGGGTCTCTGTGACCTTGTTTGCCTAAAAAGATTTAGGAAAAAAAAAGACAGCCCGTAGTCAAGGGAAAAAGCAATAGAATTCATTTTAGGAAATAAAGTTCTAATCTCAGCTCAGCCTCCAACTTGAAGGGTTACCTCAGACAAACTTCTCTACAGCTTCCTTTTCAAAAAACGAGATCCCCCGCCTTCCTAGATCTGTTCTTTAATAGGACTATACAATTGTTAAATTATATATAATTGATAGGAATAAACTATGTACTAAGGATGTACTGTACAACATAATTAACATAATTTACACTGCTGTATGTTATATGTGAAAGTTAAGAGAGTAAATCCTAAGAGTTCTCATCACGAGGAAAAATTTCTTTTTCTTTTTCTTTTATTTTGTATCTACATGAGATGATGAATGTTCACTAAACTTACTGAGGTAATCATTTTATGATCTACGTAAGTTAAATCATTATGCTGTACACCTTAAACTTATACGGTGCTGTATGTCAATTATATCTCAATAAACCTGGAAGAAAAAAAATTTAAAAAACAGAAAACCAAACATATTATATCAGAGGACTTAAACAGTTTAAAAAATCTCAGTACAAATATGTCCTTATTTAAACATTGTTGAAATTTAATGAAGTGATTTTGATGCATGTCTAGAAAGTTAGAAGGGAAATTTTATCAGTGAAGGTGGCGTTTGAGCCCATTGTTTTCCATTTTTCACAAAAGAAAAGCACTCTAGCGCAATAGCATACCTGGGGCACTAGCACCTAACAAAGTGTGCCGTAAAAACAGAGTAAGGGCAGGATCCTCAGCCTTTGGGGTACTACGGGCTCCTGAGAAGGGTCTTCTCTCCATGTGCTCAAGACATTATCCAAGACCCCTGTTTTCACCAGATGTCTATGCACCTGTTTTTCAAATATATGTAGATTGGTTATAGTTAATCAAATATGATTAATAAATTACAAATTTATTAATTTTATTTTTTGTTTATGCATTAATAAGGTATAAACTCATTTTAAAACATTACCAAAATCAATCAGATTTTCAGTATATAATTCTTTCTCTTTCTTTTCTCTTTCTTTCTTTCTCTTTTTTTTGCTAAGACAGACCATTGCAGATTTATTTGTATTAATCTACTTGCTCAAATTATTCCCTTTTCCTTGATCTCTACTGTATACTATGCCTATATTTTACAAGAGCAAAAGCCAAAATATAACAAATGTAATAGGTAGGAAGGAGTCTAACAAGCCAGTATTATAACATCAGGACTGCCTTGCCTCTGGTACCTCTCATTTCAGCAAACACTACTTCTTCAGTCACTTACTATCATTTCTGATGACTTGATTATTTTTGAAATGAGTATCTGATTTTTTTATCATTTGTTTGTATAAATTTTGAGACATAATTTATATATAACATTATATTCATTTTAGGTGTACCACATAATGATATTTATATATATTACAAAATGATCACCCAAATAAGTCTAGTTAACATCCATCACCACACACCATTACAACTTTATTTTTTCTTGTGATGAGACTTTTAAGATCTACTCTCTTAGCCACTTTCAAATATATAGTACAGGATTGTTAACGATAGTCACCATGCTGTATATTACATCCCTAGGAATTATTTATCTTGCGACTGGAAATTTGTACCTTTTGACTCCCCTTCACCCGTTTTACCCACCTCCCACCCCATGCCTCAGGCAACCACTCAACATATTTCTTCATCAACCAGTTCTAAAATTACGAATTCTCTCAGCTAGAAACCACAGACTTTAATATTTAGCTTTTTGCCTTAAAAAGGCCTCTGCTAAATTCATTCATTCCAGAAAGTAATGGGACATTGATGCATGTCAGTAATTTAAAGTGCTCCGCTAAAACAAAGAGAGGAATCAAGTCTATGATAAAAACGTTTGAGTCAGTAGCCTTGTATTTGTACACATTGTGTCTGGAGGGACTAGGTGTGGTTTACAAAATGCACACAATCCAGCAAGATATAAGCCATTAAATAGAAGTGCAGGAAAAGAAGACAAAGAAAATGGGATAGAGAATGAATCCCAGTGGCGAGATTAGGAAATCCCATAGACTTCCAAGCGCTGAACGGCCAGTTTTGGCTCTGCCCTTTGTAAGCAGCCAAAGGAAAAAGGGAACCATTATCAAGTATGTAATTGATATTATTTGTTAGATGAACACACATCGGCTTCTCACAAGAAGCCCAACATTTTTCAACTGGCAAGATGAGAGAAACTGAAGAAAGGGCAGCATCCCCAAAGCATACTTGTTGCCAACGAATCAAAAAATCAGGCCAATGTCCTCATGCCAAAACTCGATTACGAGATTGACCTGGCACAGCTTCTCCGACGCTTGGTGAAAATTATCTTTGCTGTCTTCTTTATGTGGGGAAACAGGGAAAGAGTGATTGCTTCCGCTTCATACACCAACTCAATTACTGAGATAAAAACGGAAATAATGTCCTAGCAAGATGCAACGCTCAGTCCCACCTTACATCTGGATGGGCAGTTCATAGATTTTGATCTTTACATGCCCCCAAGAACTTCCTAATGGTGACCTTTGACCCCATTTCATTTTCTCTTACATCCTCCTGCTGCAATCGTCCCCGCTCTGACTCAGCTTTGGTCACCCTGAGCACTCAGCGAGGTAGAAAATGGATGGGGAGGGTCAGGAGAAGACATCACAAAGCTGGATGAAATGGCAGAGCTGGGATACCCGGAGATGCAACATGGAGACGGCCTAGAATCAGTCCCTGAAGAGAGGCTGTGCTGCAGCTCATGACTGGACACCTTGCTGCTGACCAAGAAGTCCCGAGACAGGTCTGGGAACATTTGCTTTTCCTGGGCACCAGCAAATCACCAGGCCATTTCAACTCATGAAGTGAGTACCTGCCTGGCACTAGGCAATAAGCTAGTGCTGGGAAATCAAAGGCAAAAAGGCACAGACCATGTGCCATAGTAACTGCAGTTTAGCTGCGAAAGTCTGTTACACAAGAATTTCAATATAGCAGTTAAACACCCTGACTCTAGATCCGATTCTTGAACCCTACTCCCACTTATGCTATATCACCTTAGACAATCAAACTCTTGGGGCTTTAGTTTTATCCTCCATAAGATGGAGCTAGCAGCTATATTACAGAGAAAGAGCTTAGAGCAGTAGCGGGCATGGTTTCCATCATAAGACCACTGCCTCCTCCTGAAATCCTTGTCCCTGAAATGGTGAACAAGACGGACCGCATTTATGATATTGCAGGCATAATTACTATTCAAAGTATCTGACATATTTTAACTCATACTTTAATCTTTTTCACAGACGGTACTACTATTATCTGCATTTTGTATATCTGAGGCAAAGAATGATTCAGTGCTTTGCCCAAAGTTCTCAGAGAGGCAATATATAACAGTTGTTAAGGGTGTACATTCCGGGGACAAACTACCTGCACTCTGCTACTTAGAAGCTGTGTGACCTTGGGCTAACTACTTAACTTCTCTGGCTCTGTCTTCTGCCTGTTAACTCTCAATTTATTCCCCATCTTTCCCAACACTTCTGAGAACTACTTTTCCCAAGCTCCCTTGCTAATGAGGGTCTGGTTAGTTCAGCCAATGGGAAGCACTGGGGAGCTTAATGGGTAGGAGCGGGGACTGTCAGGTTGTTCCCTGCCCTCTCTGTTCGGGGTGGCAGCTCTGGCAGGGGCTGCATCTCCTCTTGGGTTCCAGTTGCCGTTAGGCTGCCCCAGCCCCTCAGCTCTGGTGACATCACCTTCCTCCCCTGTCCCTCTAACCTGCAGGAGCAGCTTCTTCCTGTTGATGATTTCTAGGTTGCTTTGCCATCCACTATCTGCCTTTTCTGCTCCTGCAATAATTCCCTTGTAGTCAGAGCCCTGTATCAAGTTTCCGCTGGGGAACTACTTGAGCAACATCAGCTTTTCTGACTGGACTATGACTGATACACTTTGTGCTTCAACTTCCTTGTCTGCCAGAAGGAAATTATAATTGCACCTCAGGGGGTTGTTGTGGAATTAAATGAGTGAATGTATTTAAAATGCTCGAACAGAGCCTGGCACACAGTAAGTGGCAACTGTTCTGGAACACACAGCCAAGGCACCAAAATCCCTTTCTAGGATCTTAAGGAGGAGATCCTGAGGCTTTAAAGGATGAGTAGGAGTAAGCCAGCTAAAGAGAAGGGATCAGACAGCTCAGCGGCCAAGAGGTGAAAGAGAGCAGATGTCCTTCCAAGAGCCAGAAAAGGGAAGAGGTGCAGAAAGACTGGATCACGTGGATCCTACAAGGTGAAGGGAGGGAGCGTGGGAAGGATGAGGGTGGAGAGATGAGAGCCCAGAGCAGGCCTCTGAAGGCATGTGGAGGGGCGCTAAGTGAATTAAACACGGAGCCCATTAGACTGAGGTGGCTCTAATGTCGGCTGGTCTACACAAGCAAACCAAAACCTAAGCCTGCTAATGTCTCAAGGCTAAGAAATCAAAACCTAAGGACAACCAACCACAAACAGCCAATAAGGCTTTAAGCTGTAGCCAATGCGATAATTTCCTTTCTTTGCTTCCACACCTTCTCTATAGGTCTTTCCCCTGGTTCCTGTACATAGAGCGCTCCTAGCCACTTCTGGTTTGGCACTGCCCTATCCACATCGATTTTTTCTCACATAAACTCTAAAAATGTTTACTATGCCTCAGTTTATCCTTTAACAGGAGTTCAGAATTTGACCTGAGGACAGTAGGAAACCATTGGAGCATTTTAATTAGCAGAGTGGCACAACGGAGTTTATGTTTTAGAGATTTCTTTTGTTGTAATACGGGAAGTATACGGGGTGGGAAGGAGAAAAGAGAGAAAGACAGAAAGAGCCATTAGGTCATTGCATGTGTCCAGGAAAGAGGCAATAGCTTGGACTAGGGTGGTGACAGTGAAAACAGAAAGAAATAGAAGTTTATTGCAGAGGCAAAAATGATAGGCTTGGCATTGGATTAGATATGGGAGGCAAGTGAGAAGGAGGCTTCAAAAATGATGCCCAGGTTTCCGCCCGGGGTAAATGTACAACAGCAAGCAGCACAGCAGAGTTGTTTAAAGTGTAGGCTCTGGGGACTTCCCTGGCACTCCAGTGGTTAAGGCTCTGTGCCCCCACTGCAGGGGGCACGGGTTCTATCCCTGACCAGGGAACTAAGATCCTGCATGCCACGCGGCCAAAACAAAACAAATCAAAAAAAAAAGTATGGGCTCTGTCTACATAGCCTACCTTCAAACCCCAGCTCTACCCATGATGAACTCTTGAACCTGGGGCAAGGCACTGAACACTTTTTGCCTCTGAAGTGTGAAATGGCAACAATAACTGTACTTTCTGTATCGGGCTCTTGAAAAGGTGAAATGAGGTAAAGCATGTTAAATGCTTGGAACCGAGCCTGGAATACCATGAGCAGAGTCAATCTTGGTCACTATCCCAGCGACAAGGATCTCAGGAGAAGACACACTCACAGGGGTGGGAGCATGGTGAATTCAGATCAAACATGCTGATTTTGAGACATCTATGGAAGCAGAGAAAGAGGTCTGGGCTAGAGAGATGTAGATTTAATTTTAGAGCCATCACGAATAGAGATGACAACGGGAGCTATGGGAACGGATGAGGCTGTCCAGAGAGTGTAGGTAAAGTGAGGACAGATAAAAGTCATAGGGCAAACCCAGGGGATGTCAACATTTAAGTCAGCATTTTCAGGAAGAGAGGCCAAGGAAGAAAGCAGAGAAAAGCAGAGAAGTCAGAGGGGAGCCTGTAGTGGCCAGTTGTGAGGGGAAAACAAAGACAGTGTAAGAATAGCAGGAGCTGGACTGAGAGTTATTGATGTGACTTGAGATCTCCCCTTATCATCCTCTCCAGCCAGGGGCCTTGTGACATGGCAGCAAGAAGCTTGTCTCAGTTGATGTGTAAAAGAGCAAACACCAGACATCCATGTTTGATCCCCTGTGCTGATCTAGAAACACCTGGAGCTCACCTCGGTGACTGGGAATGGCAAAGCCCAATTTTTCTGGCCACTCCACTGAACCCCTGATCTTTTCCTTCATGTGACAAACTAGAGAGTGGATATTCCTTCTGGGTTCAAACAGCTGCCATAATTGAGAACAAACATGAGTCTATCTTCTTCTGCACAGAAGACCATTTGTAGATTTCTCATCTCCTTTCTAAGGTCCAAAAAACCTTTTAAGTAATTGTGATCTCAATTTTTTCTTTTTGGTTAAAGAGTATGATTCGAGAAGTTTGTTCCATGTGCTGTATTTATTAGAATCTCAAGACCCGGCCCAAGGCCTCACTCCCAGGATTCTGATGGCAATGCCAGCATTCTATTGGCCGGAGGGAGGTCTTTGCTAGAGGACACTGAGAGGATTACTCTGATTCAATGCAGAAATGTTGGGAAACTGCTTTATATTCTGTCTAGCACAAGCAAGGAGGAGTTGTTATTTTTATAATCATCATCAGAGCCTTCTACTACATAGTTTTGGGAAGTGGTAATAAAAGCAGAATACTTCTCTCTTAAATTCAACTACCCCCAAACTTTCATTAATACCCAATTAATTTTAGCAAAGTTCAGCGCTAAGCTCTCTGTAGCTCTTTGGCATGGTAGTACCTGTGCATTTGGAATGACACAGTAATCTCTTACTCTAGGAAAAAAAATTACCCTGGCAACATGATCCTTTTAGCTTAAGATGAACTGGTTCCATTTCTCATTCCTCCATTCTCAAGGTTAATTGGGTTGCTAAACTCCCACAAACTAAAAAGAAAGTGCTAAACAGTGTCCAGACCAGCCTGGAAGGGACATGGATTAAAACCAGAATTGAGGCTGACCAGTCTGATATCAAATGTGACCCCATTTGTCAACATGTGACCAATGAAAAGGGGGCACACGTGTTTTTAAATTAATCTCCACCAAAAACAAGACATATGAGCATAATGACTGTATTATATAGCAAAAACATAAATGGCAATCCACTCTCATAAAATATTTGTGTTGAAATTAGGAAATGGTAGCACATTCAAACATAAGAGCTAATGGAAGCCCTGAATATAGATTATATTCCATCTGGCTGCCAAGAGCCTGCCTCCACACATTAACCACAGGACCAAGCAGAGAAGGAAACTAGCTTTTAATGGGGAGGGGGAAGGGTAAGCTGTGACAAAGTGAGAGAGTGGCATGGACATATATACACTACCAAATGTAAAACAGATAGCTAGTGGGAAGCAGCCGCATGGCACAGGGAGATCAGCTGGGTGCTCTGTGACCACCTAGAGGGGTGGGATAGGGAGGGTGGGAAGGAGGGAGACGCAAGAGGGAAGAGATATGGGAACATATGTATAACTGATCCACTTTGTTATAAAGCAGAAACTAACACACCATTGTAAAGCAATTATACTCCAATAAAGATGTTAAAAATAAATAAATAAATTTTTAAAAATGCAAAAGAGAAAGAGATTTTATCTGAAAATACCAAGTCATAGGATGTGACGAGTCATCAGTTTCATGGACTGTTTATGAGTCAGATGTTAATTCTGATGCTGTCTTCAAACACATAGAGAGAAAAGAGGGATTTTTCTCCCTTTAAACTTGAAAGAGGTGGTTGAGCCAGGTAGCTCACCGCTGGTAAGTGGCATTTGGTTGTTTAAAATAATTTTGACGACCTGGCTTTGACATTCCCTGCATTTGCACAATAAACAGATCTGCTGTTTCTATCCCTCCATTTTAAATGCTAGCCCCATGGGACCATGTCACCATAGAATTTTGCAAGAGCTATGTTTTGCACTAACTGAACAACAAGTCTATGTTTACAAAACGAAATTATCTTTTCCAGTTTCAGCTTTGCTTATTAACAAAGTAAAGCAGATATTTCTCAAGCCAAAATGTCCCCTTTGTTTATGGTTGGAGATCTTGATCCAAGGGAAAAACAAAATCTACTGATGAGTACAGAAAATCACCACCATGCAGAAATCTCTCTTTACAAAAATCTTGTGGCACACAACCATCTACTCATAGAAAGTCAGCAATGGCTATTTGCAGTCAATCCAATTCCTCTATTTAGGAGATTTTTGTGACACAACTAGATCGGAGAGTCTTGCAAAATGTGTATTTATCATTGACCCTTTATGTTTTTCAGAATTTGTTTGGAATATTGAGGAATGCTATCCTGAGTGCATTGGTTTCTTTCTGTGCAAACTCTGATGAAAAACAGGGACTATGAACAGGAGGAAAAAGTTTAGTCCAGGCCCTGGGTTGATATGGAAGATCACCTCTGGGCTAGGGCCAGGAGTGCTTTAGTTCTCCTTGTGGGAATATCTAGAGAAGCTCTAACTCCCCAATATTAATCAGATCTGCAGACCCCCTTGCTTAAAACCCTCCAGTGTCTCTTACTCTTAAATAAAACTCCTTACCCTGGCCAACAAAACCCTACACAATCTGGCCCCTGCTCAGACCTTACCAGTCCTGTTAGGGGCTGAATTGTGTCCCTCTAAAATGTACATGTTGACATCCTAACCCCAATACCTCAGAATGTGACTGTATTTGGAGATAGGGTATTGAAAGAAGTAATTAAGGTAAAATAAGGTGATATGAGTGGGCCCTAATCCAATATGATGGGTGTCCTTATGATAAGAAGACATTAAAACACAGACATGCACAGAGGAAGGCCATGTGAAGACACAGGGAAAGCTGGCCATCTAAAAGGTAATGAGAGAGGCCCAAGAAGAAATCAACCCTGCTCACACCTTGATCCTGGACTTCCAACTTCCAGAAACATGAGAAAATAAATTTCTGTTGTTTAAGCCACCCAGGCTGTGGTTCTTTGTTATAGCAGCCCTAACATACTAACATACAACCTCACTCACTCTCCACTTCCACTCAAAGGTCCAGCCATCCTTGCCTTCTTCCTGTTTCTTTCAACTGCCTGACTGGTTCCCACTATAGGTCCTTTGCACCAGCTGTGCCTGCCAACTGATCTTTGTATGGCTGCTCCTTCTTGTTTTTCAGGTCTTAACCTAAATATCTCATCCTCAAAGACTAGATAATCTAGAGTAGCTCCCCTGATCCCCATTCTCTATCTCTTCACCCTTTTAAAAGTTGCCATCATAGCACTTATTACCACCTGCTTTTCTTGTTAACTTATGTACTTTCTTACCCTTTGTGTCCTCCAGTGAGCTCCCTGAGGACAGACACAAGATATTTATCTTGCTCACTATGTAGCCCAAGTCTTAGAACAGAGCCCAGCACTTGGTAGGGGACTCAGAAAATATTTATTGAATGAAGAACGTTTAAATGAATGAATAGCAACTGAAAAACTTTTTTAATTTAAAATTTTAAAATCAATTAATTAGCATGAAATGACTGCCATAAGGTAAAGATAATTAGACTTGTTGAATGAAGAAAATTGGACTGAACTGAATTGAATTAAGCAAATGGAAAACAACCAACTTATAGAATTCAATTTTTAAAATTTTATTCTGTGATCTAGTCTTGATCATGAAGTCTCTATTTCACAAAAGCAAAGGGGGATACATAGGGTCTATTAAAAGAGAAGAATTTCTGGAGATGGTTCCATCTGAAGAGGAAAATTAGGAGAAAGGGTATTAGGGAGATTACTATCCACTGTGTTCCCTTTTGTACTGTTCAAAACTTTTGCCAGTGCATCCATAACATTTAGAAAGAATTTTCACAAGAGATAAAGCAAAGAATTGTACAATTACTTGCCTTGAGGATGTAGATGAAACTCTGACCATTTCCCAATCTGCCCCAAATACACCATCATTCCTACTTCTGCCCCTTTGTTCCTGTTGATAATGCTGGGAAGACATTATCTTCTTCCCTTATCTCTTCTACAAGTTTTCCGGTCAAGTCCACAATCTCTTGTGTAGGTGGACTGCTTTGAATTATAACTGTTTATTTAACATATCTATCTTAACCTGAGCTTCGTGAAGGTAGAGACTTGGTCCTACTCGTGCTAGTAATCACATGACATTTAGCCCATGAAAGGGCTCCATAGATACTTGTTGACTGCGTAAATATGTAGAGTACAGTTCTTCCCTAAAGGATCCAGCTGACCTATCCAATTCTTCATTCCTTTCCTGAGCTCCTCTTAATTCTTATTATCTGCTCTTTCAGTTCTAGAACTTGATACCCTACAGCATATCAAGAAGGTGAAGGACAGCACACAGCTCAATGAACACGTGACCAGGGGCCCAAGTAGAGAAGCATTCTACTTACCTGATTTAATCTAAAAGAAGAAACATGAAGAAGCAGTAGAGCCTCATTGAGGCCTTTTATTTTTTTTAATTGAGATATAATTCACATACCACTAAATTCACCTTTTAGTGTACAATTTAGTGGTTTTTAATATCATCACTAGGATGTGCAACCATCACCACTATCTAACTCCAGAATATCTTCATCACCCCAAAGAGAAAGCTCATACCCATTAGTAGTCACTCTCCATTTCTCCTCTCCCACCAGGCTCTGGCAACCACTAACCTACTTACTGTCTCCGTGGATTTGCCTATTCTAGACATTTAATATAAACAGAAGTATGCAGGCCTCTGTTTCTGGCTTCTTTCACTTAGCATAATGTTTATAAGGTTCATCCATGTTGTAGCATGCATCAGTACGTCATTCCTTTTTATGGTTGAATAATATTCCATTGTAGGGATATAATATTTATTTTATCTCATCCTCAGTTGATGGACATTTACGTTGTTTCCACTTTCGGGCTATTATGAGTAATGTTGCTATGAACATTCATGTACAGGTGTTTGTATGAACCTACTTTTTCAATTATCCTGGATATGTATCTAGGAGTGGAGTATTCTGGGTCATAAACACACATAATAACTTTGTGCTTAACTTACTGAGGAATCAACAAACTTTTTCACAGCAGCTACACCATTTTACATTCCTACCAGCAATAGATGAGGGCAAGGCATTTTTAAAAGAGATTAGATAATCACAGAAGAAGAATTTTGTACTTTAAAGACTGCCCAAGGTCAAGAGAGAAAAGGGATTTTTTTTTAGGGAGGAAGATGTTTTATTAGGAGAATGAATGGCTCACAAAGTCCTGCTGACTCATTTTCAGTCAACTTTACCATGGCCTTGCTTAATTCACATTTAGATCATGTGTTCAATCTTAACACAAATAGCCTGGGTGCCTAGGGCATTTTTCCCAAGCAGTATGAGCACCTTTGACACATCCTTTAATATGTGTAGTTTTGTTTCCTCTTCAGTAGGGAGGAATAGGTCTTCCTCTGCCCACTTAGCTTTATTTCTGGACATACACTTTTCAAAGAACAGGAAGCTCAGCTTTACTTTAAACCACCAAGCTGCCTGAATGGATTTCATCCATTATTTCAGAGTTTTTATTTTAAACTTTAGGCTAAGCTTGAAGAGGAAGCAACCTAGATGGGTAATAAAAAGGATTCTGAATCTATGGGTATATGCACGCAACTTATGGATGAAGTACCAACAAATAGAAGAAATATATTTACAGATGAAAGTGAACCTACCTACATTTATTTCACTAAAATTGATTTTTTCCCCTCATCACAGATTTCTCTATTCACGCCACTCAGCTTCCCCAAAAGAATCAGTACAAGGCCACAAACTCAAAAAAACTCCTTCTCTGTTCATAAAATGCCTGCCCTGACTCCACGTCCACACCCTCAATAAACAGACAAGCCCTTGCCCCATACCCTAAGAGGCAATCTTCTGAGGCCTTGACCTCAGAGAGCCTGTTTCGAAAGAGAGGCATTCTATCTGCCCAACAATTCTCTGGTCACACAGTCTTCTCCAGAGACAGGCAGTGGCAGTGGCTCAGCTGATCTGGGCAGGCGTGACTGTAGAGAGGGGAAGAGCGATTGAGACGGAAGAGGGAGCTCCCTTGAGCTAGGATATGAGGTAGCAGATGAGGCAGGCTATCACTCAGCAGCATGACCAGCGGTGCTCTCCTTTCTGAGGCCGTGGGGGAAGTGCTCTGAGTTGTGTTCTAGGATAGCTCCCTTGAGGTATACCAGCAGAGGCGGGGACATCCTGTGATGAGCTCTGATATGCAAAGGGAAAGGAGAACTATAGACACTACAAGGGAAGTCTGATTCTCAACCCTCCTCCCCATCACATGTCTAAGCCTCCATTTCTCCAGCTCAAGAGTGTAAGTGAGGCAATGCAATAGTCTATCTGAGAGAATGCATATAAGAAGGTTGCTACTAACTGGATAAAAAACTAACTCAAAATTAGTGGTTCTCCAACTCCAGTGTGTATCAGTGTCACCTGGAGAGCTTGTTAAAACACAAATTATGGGGCTTCCCTGGTGGCACAGTGGTTGAGAGTCTGTCTGCTAATGTAGGGGACACGGGTTCGAGCCCTGGTCTGGGAGGATCCCACATGCCGCAGAGCAACTAGGCCCGTGAGCCACAACTACTGAGCCTGCGCTTCTGGAGCCTGTGCTCCGCAACAAGAGAGGCCGCGATAGTGAGAGGCCCGCGCACCGTGATGAAGAGTGGTCCCCGCTTGCCACAACTGGAGAAAACCCTCGCACAGAAATGAAGACCCAACACAGCAAAAATAAATAAATAAAATTAATAAACTCCTATCCCCAACATCTTCAAAAAAAAAACAAAAACCACAAATTACTTGGTTGCACTCCGAGGTTCCATTCGTCAGGTCAGGGCAGGGCCTGAGAATTTGCATTTCTAACAACTTCCCAGGCAGGGCATGCTGATTCAGCTGGTCAAGGACCACACTTTGAGAACCGCTGTGAAAGCACAAGAAAAATATCAGCTAGAGTTATAATGGGCAATCACGAGGAATGCCCAGACTGAGCAGTAAAAAGAAACAATTCTGTCCAGAATAAGCAAGAAAATAATAAAACACATACAAATGATAGAACATGTAATGCTTGAGTTGCCAGAAGCAAAGTGATCTGGCCTTTAAAGTCAGAAAGAGCAGGGATTAATCAAACAGACATTTTTGATCAACCCCTGTCCTCCAACCTAAAGGAAGAGACAAAGTCCACCATCCCCTTGATAAGCCCTTGGCCTTGCAGCCTCAGCTTTCTCTCTTCACAGATGAGGAATCCCATTCCCTAATTCACAAACAGGAGGGAGAAGATAAGAACTGAGGGAAATGCCCACCACACCTGCCCGATCACTGCCTCTAGTAATAGTGCCGTCCATGGGTTTAAGACTTTATGGTTTTAAAAAGCTTTCCGGGGAATTCCCTGGCAATCCAGTGGTTAAGACTTTGCACTTTCACAGCTGAGAACGTAGGTTCAATCCCTGGTCGGGGAACTAAGATCCCACAAGCCACACGGTGTGGCCAAATAAATAAATTAATTAAAAAAAAAAAAACCTTTCCAGTGATCAAGACAGTGTAGTATTGAAAGAACAGACAAATAGATCAATGGAACAGAATAGACAGCCCAGAAATAGGCCCATATAAATATAGTCAACTAAAATGATCTTTGAAAAAGTAGCAAAGTCAATTCCACAGAGAAAGGGTAGTATTTTCAACAAATGGTGGTGGAACAACTAGACATCCACATGCAAAAGAGAAAGGAAGGGAGGAAGGAAGAAAAGAAGGAAGGAAGGGAAGGAGGGAAGGAGGGAGGAAGGCAGGGAGGGAGGAAGGAAATGAATATGAACAAAGACCTTGCACCTTTCACAAAAATTAACTCAAAATAGATCATAGACCTAAATGGAAAACCCCAAACTATAAAACTTTTAGAAGATAACATAGGAGAATAATCTAGATGACTTTGTGTTTTTTAGATACAACACCAAAAACATGATCCATGAATGAAAGAATCAATAAGTTGGACCTCATTAAAATTTAAAACTTCTGCTCTGTGAAAAACATTGTTAAGAGAATGAAAAGACAAGTCACAGACTGGGAGAAAATATTTGCAAAACTGATATCCAAATATACAAAGAACTCATAAAAGGACTGATACCCAAATATACAAAGAACTCATAAAACTCAACAATAAGAAAACGAATAAACCGAATTTAAAGATGGGCAAAAGACCTGAACAGACACATCTGCAAGAAAACATACAGATGGCAAATAAGCATATGAAAACATGATCAATATCATATGTCATTAGGAAGTTGCAAATTAAAATAAGATACTACTACACATCTATTAGAATGGCTAAAATCCAAAACACTGATAACACCAAATGCTGGCAAGGATATGAAGCAACAGGAATTCTCATCATTGCTGCTGGGAATGCAAAACAGCACAGCCTCTTTGGAAGAGAGTTCAGCAGTTTCTCACAGAGCTAAACATAGGATTATCATACAACCCAGCAACTGCAATCCTAGGTATTTGCCCAAATGAGCTGAAAAGTTTACATCCACATAAAAACCTGCATGTGAATGTTTATAGTGGCTTTGTTCATAGTTACCAAAACTTGGAAGCAACCAGGATGTCCTTTAACAGGTGAATGGGTAAACAGCAGTGATACATTCAGACGATGCAATATTACCCAGTGATTTTTAAAAAAGAAAGAAATGAGATTTCAAGCCACAATAAAACATGGAGGAACCTTAAACCTATCACTGTTAGGTGAAAGAAACCAATCTGAAAAGGCTATATAATATATGATTCTAATTATATGACCTTCTGGAAAAGTCAAAACTAGAGAGGCAGTAAAAAGATCAGTGGCTGGGCTTCCCTGGTGGCGCAGTGGTTGAGAGTCCGCCTGCCAATGCAGGGGACACGGGT
>NC_041219.1:27185820-27217262 GCF_002837175.3 Physeter macrocephalus
GCGGAGCGGCGCGGCCCGTGAGGCATGGCCGCTGAGCCTGCGCGTCCGGAGCCTGTGCTCTGCAACGGGAGAGGCCACAACAGTGAGAGGCCCGCATACCGCAAAAAAAAAAAAAAAAAAGGATCAGTGGCTGCCAGGAATTCAAGGGGAGGGGGAAAGGGTGAATAGGTGAAACTCAGGGCATTTTAAGGGCAGTGAAATTATTCTGTAGGATACTGTAATGGTAGATATATGACATTATGCATTTGTCAAAATCCATAGAGCCGTACAACACAAAGAGTGAACCATAATATAAAGTATGGACTAGCTAATAATAATGTATCAATATTGGTTCATCAACTGCAACAAATGTGCCATACTACTACTGGATATGAATAATAGAGGGAACTGTGGGCAGGGGTGGGGGGTGGGTAGTATGTGGGAACTCTCTGTACTTTCTGAGCAATTTCCCTGTAAACCTAAAAATGCTCTAAAAAAATAAAGCGTTTTTACAAAAGCTTTCTCGTATATTATTTCATATAATCTTCAGACCAACTCTATTTGGTGGAGTAAATGTGATTATCTCCCTATTTGAGATGAGAAAACTGATGTACCGTTATTCACACACAGTCTGTTGCAAACTAAGATTGAACATTTGATCTCCTGATTCCAGTCTCTGGATCCTTTCCATTGCACTGCACTCTCTCTCCCGTGTGTGCTATGCTGGGACAACCCACACGTTCCCACATCCTCCTGTTACTTCTTATAGATGCTGCCAAGGCCAAAGAGAACCCAAGACAGGCAGTAAAGAGGAACGGGTGTGTGGACAGAGCTGAGGGCACAAACGTTTTCATTGGGGGCAACTCCATGATTTCCCCTGGGTCCCCTGAGCACCCGACACCCATTCACCAACCTAAAAAGTGAGGCTTTGGGGATGAGTCAAGGGAAAAGGCATTATATTTCTAACTTGCTGTGGTTTTTATGTCCCTAAATTATTCAGATTTTCCTAATAGCATATTTCCAAAACTTCAGCCCTCCACATCCTATCTTCACAAATTTTGCTGCGCCTGCCTATCACTTACACTATTTTTATTGGATATTTCCTTTGCAGAGACATTTTTATTTAGGTTCGTCCTAAGCCAACTTATAAAATCAAAAGTGTTCATCTTTGTACCACTTCACACCTCCTTGAGTGCCCAGGGGCATCTGTAACACACTTCCAGAACTGCTGCCCTAGGGAAATTCACCCCAAAACTCAGAGCCCACTAGATGAAACCAGGGACCTTGCTCCCCTCCGTATTCCTAGCAGCCAGCAAATCTCTGGAAGATAGTGGGTGCTCAGAAGAACATTTGTTGACTAAATGAATGAATGGTTAAGAACTACTTCGTTGCCCAATTTTCCAGCAGCTGTTAACAAATCTAACTTCCTAGTTGCAGCCCTAATCAACAACCTCCCATTGTCCCCCTGAGATCTTGGCACCCCAGACCCTGCCCCAGCCACCGTCAGTTGCTGTTGGTCAGTGTGGATCATTCCAGCTAGGGCAACACACAGCTACTCCCAGCCCCACACATTCTAAGGTCCTGTCTGCCTCAATGGTTCTGACTCACTGTGCCCTGAGTGTCCAGGGAAAAGGTGCCTCTCCTGAGAAGCCTTCTCCAACCCCCCTGGTTGAACTCTCTCTTTTTTTGCACTCGTAACAAGAACTCTATTGCTCTCATTATTCTCTATCATAATCATCCATTTTCAAGAGTAAGCTGTGTGTGGGCAGGAACCACATCTTTCTCGTTGGCCCTGTGCCTGGTTCCAATAGTGCCCAATAGGTGCTTCTGAAGTTAATACTGCTTGAGTTTGCCTTCTCCGTACATGGGCGCTCCTGTGTTTGATTCATTCTCAGGTTCCTAGCACTTACCACGTGCCTGGTACATAGCAGACCCTTAATTAACCTCATGGAAGGAAGGGAAGGAGGGAGAGAAGGAAGGAGGGAGGGAGGGAGGGAATTTAAACTGAAAGATACAATATATAATTCCATTAGTCTGATGGCTGGAATACTGGCGAGAAAAGTCAGCCATGAACTGGGTGCTACCTCCAGCCATGCCTGGTCATAGCCAGAAAGAAACAAATAATAATTGAGTGACTACTAGGAACCAAGTATCATATTAGGTACTTTCCATAGTTTATCTCATTACCTCTCAACTCTGTACCAAAGGTACTATTATTCACAATTTACAAACACTGAAAAGTACTTTGTTTCCAGTAGTGAAGCATAATTTTTCTATGTTACTTCTATACAATCTGGGGCTGGAGCCTCACTCTCCTCCCAAAGAGAGCAGAGCCCAGGGAAAACTCTCCTCTCCCTTCTCTCTGTCTGAAGGCAGTGACCTTGAACTCAACCACCCTCCTCCCTTCCAGATGTCAGAGGGAGAAGCCTCATATGGCAGAAGGTGCTCTGGGACCCATCCCCTTCTCCTCCATTTTTTTCCCCTCCTCGTAAGGCATGCTAAAAATTTGCGCTGACAACAAAGTGAATTTCATTGTGAAGTTTATGCAGACCCTGCTGACAAGTTCATGGAAACCTGCACAAATTGCTTAATGTGATGCATGTCACTAATATGTACAGCACATCCTGTGTTGAAAGTGATACTTTTCCACTGATGGTAACCTCTCCTTTGACCTTGGAGCTCAACAAACTGCTAAAATCAGGTGATATTTATAGGTAGAACATGTGACACATTATGCCCCTTTGCTTGGTGACCCATACAAGTAACAAATGGCAGCCAGACTAGAAATAAACATCAAATTGTTACATAAATTCCACTTAAAGAAGGATGACTTGGGGAAGCACTCAGCCAGAAAGAATTCTCCCAAGATTTGTTTGCTCTGAAGTAGAAGGGAAGAGCATGTTATCTCTGGTTTGAAATGACATCTGATGAAATTTCATGGAAGGTGAGGAAACATCATCCTCTGAGCAATGGTTCTGATCCATTTTAGTACTTCCCCCTTCTCTCCTGCCACTTTCCCATTTACCCACTAAAGAACTTCTCATATGAGAGGCTAAGAAAACCAACCAATGTAATGTCTAGTTGAAATTGAGTGCTAGAAACTTATGGGGAGAAATTCAGAGTTAAGCTAAGCAATTGCCTCCAGAAAATTAATTGGGACCAACTCTGAGCATAGTTATAAAATCTCCAGCATTCCCTTCCTTTGTCCCTTTACCCAATTCCCTTTCAAACTTGAGCCTCACTCTCTCTCTCTCCCTCCCCCTCCTCTTTCTCTCCCATACTCTCCCATATTTCTTATTTAATAAACTTGTTTTCAAGAAAGGAAAACGTTAGTCATTCACACTTTAGTGTGAAATTAAAGTCAGTGAATCAACTCTCACAGGAATGAGGATTTCAAGGCATAGCTCTAATTGTGGAATGGCTGTCTTTGAACACTTTTAAGGATATTTCCTGAAACAGCTAAATACAAGGAAAAGGAGAGGAACTGCCCAAGTCTACCTATGCAGAAAGGCAGCTTTGAGTCCAGTTTTGAGAAATGAGAGCCTTCAACTGCCACTCAGATGAATTCACAGAAGTTGAGTGAGAGTTATAATTTGTCCTTCAGGGACTGACTGGTTTTAATACCCTTCTCTTCTCCTAGGAAATAGATCTATTCTGATGGCCTGTAACTATCAGCCCTGTAGGATTCATCCTCACTTGATACCTGGTCTCTCTACTCCAGATGCCCTTTCCCCCACCAGGTTTTATCTAAAGAGGCACAACACGAGTTGCCTGGGCCAAATGTGGCTGTGAGTCCTTCAGCAAATTTTCTGCTCTCATGAGTGCACCCCTTGGTGCAAAAAGCTGATAGCACTCTGACATATGGCTGGTCTCCCGGAGACTCTCACTCCTCTCTCAGCCAGAAGAACTTCAAAACTCTGAGCCGGTGGAAAATTCAGTCTGTTCCAAGCAAGAGAAACAAGTGTGCTCCCAAAATGAATACTGGTATTTAGAAATGCCCTAGGGTATTATAAATATAATCTTTCTGAGGTGTGAGTGTGTGTCAGGAAGAGACAGAAATGGAGTGAGTGTGTGTGTGCATGTGTGTGTGTGATGACAGAAAGGGGAGCAAGCAAAGGCCCAGTGGATCAGTGTCAAGAACACAAGGCCAAGCAGAGAGAATATCCACTCTGTGCCCAACGACTAAATTGCGGATTTTCTACCGCTTCCTCCCTGAAGAAGTAGGGCAAAGGGAATTAGAGAGAAAGACAAAGGGGGAAAAATGAGAGAGAAAGAGAAGCAGAAACAAAGACGGAGAGAAAGGGAGGAGTGGAGATGGGAGAGGGGGGAATAAGAAGTGGGGAGCCTTACTGGCTGTAGACTGCAAGGCCTGCACTGAGAGGGAGAGACAGCCAGAATGGGGAGCTGCTGATACACCGCAGGTCCCTCCACCAGTTACAAGTGATTCATTTCTGCCTTTATTGTGTTTGGCCAACTAACAAGTTCCATGTCCAAGTGCCCCCCTTCCCCAATTAATGCAATGCCAAGGCTAATCCACCATCCACAGGACACTCTGCTTCCTGTCAAACAGATGGGCTTGTTAGGGTGGGTCTTACTCAGCCCCTTCTGGGTCTCTGGACATGCCTGGCCCTGACATACTCTGGACTTAGGGCTGATAAATAGAATGAAGTGAAGTAAACTGACCAAGGGGACTTGTATGACCCTTATTGCCCTTTAGCCAACCCAGGTGACAGTCCGAAGCAGCAACATGGCTCCAGGGCAGGGATTCTTAACCTTTAATGTGCCATGGCTCCCTCTGGAAGGCTGGTTAAGCCTACAGACCCCTTCTCAGAATAATGTTTTAAATTTGTAAAACTGTAAAGGAAAACAATTATACTGCTATAGTTATCAAACATTTAAATAATGTAATATAGTGATATTTGTACTCCTTTATCAATGCTTTAAATAATAAGAGCTGATGAAGGGTGAAATGACTACCGTCATTTCAAAGAGCGATGGGAGAAAACAATGGTTTGAGATGCCTGCAAAAACTATCAGATATTATGAAAAGATCTGTGATTTCTATGGCGACAAAGTCACAGTGCTAATACCACTGCAGCTTGTTGCCTGCATTCTTCCTAGAAGGAAAAGCTAGGTTTTAGGGAAAGTTTAGATAAAATAGAGATGCAGTGTTTTCCCATTCAAATTCATGAACCAGAACAAAGGAAATAAAGGGAAGGAGGTTGCAGATGATAATAATTACAATAAAAACAGAACTATAATAACAAAGCAACGTCTGCTACAAGCACTACAGCAAACATGGCTGCCATCCATGGAGACTCTTCCCTGTACTACATGCTTTCCACGTTCCATTTCCCTTCATCCTCACTCTGAGGAAGGCATCCTCTTGCCACTTTACAGATGAGGCTTAGGGATTTTAGAGAACTTGTCAAGGATCAAAGCTAATGAGCAGCTGAGCCAAAAATGGAAGTTAGGGCTGTGGCTGTCAGATACCAGAGCCCACGTTCACTGTATCTCCTTGAGAGAGGGGCGTGTGTGTACGTGCTTGTGTGTGTAGAGGGAGAGAGACAGTGAGAGAGAGAGAGATATGAATGCCAAGAGATGCTGTTTCCTTTTCGCATCCATGCTCATGTCCCACTGGTGTGGAATGAAGACGTCGGTGCCAGAGATGATAGGAGCCTATAGATCATCAACACCATCGAAAATCTTCTCAAAAACACTGAAAAGGAAGACCTATACAAGGAGACCAGCTCTATCAGATAGTAACATACCACAAAGCCTCTAATTTCTACAGCACAGTAATGGCACATGATTAGTTAGTCAGATCACCTGAATCTGGGTGGACCTAGCTCTCCATGTAACCACAAACGTGATTCATAAGCAGGTACTACCCCTGACTGAATCACACACACTGGTTTCTCAATAAGACTGTCAGGTTTGAGGGAGGAAGGAGAACAAATTATTCAAAATGGTGTTCAAGCAGGATCTGTTTCTGTTTGGGTCATGAGATGAGACCCGGACATCAATCAGTAAGTTGCCAGACCAAACTAAGCTTCATTTAACACAATCCAGCATGGCAGCAGCTTTCCTGGTGGTCACATCACATCAATGACTCATGTTGGATATATTGTCAAATAAAATCTCTCAGCCTTTGTCATACACATTGCTGCTAAGCCATATCACATCCTGGAAGTGTGCTGTTGGTGTTTTGGACCCAATTATAAGTGTCTTTCAATTATCCCTATTAAATTTAATTCTATGGCCATTTCTCATCAGGCAAACCTGTGACCATTCTATTTTTACATTTCTTTCATTATTAATGAGCATGTCCTGATCATCGGTGAACACTGTTTCCTCTTCTTCTCTAGCCAACATTTCAGTGATCTCTTCTAGAACCTGACATGAGGTAATCAGGAAGCTATATAGCTTGAATTCACTTTTCTC
Source organism: Physeter macrocephalus (assembly GCF_002837175.3). Taxonomy (NCBI): domain Eukaryota; kingdom Metazoa; phylum Chordata; class Mammalia; order Artiodactyla; family Physeteridae; genus Physeter; species Physeter macrocephalus. The sequence continues at coordinate 27,192,244 of NC_041219.1, forward strand.
CTTCTTGAAAGAATCCACATTCACTTTCCTCCTTCTTGAAAAATCAGATGAGCATTTGCCTATCTTATCTTTCACCTTCTCTCCCATATCCACAACTTCTCAAAGTTCCCTCAGCTGTGGTATGTAATTTGTTTAGGCCAGAAGAATGGACTATTTGAACACCTGTACTTTCACTCACCTTAAATACTTTTACTTCTCTTTTATCAATTCTTGCTCAGTCCTTTTCAGTTCAAGGATCATTCTGCTTCGTTTATTCAATTGGATACTGAGTGTGTTGTAAGAACTGAAAATTCAAAGGTAAGTATGTTCTCTGACTTTTAGGAAGCTTTCAGCTTATTGGAGAAAACAAATGTGCAAACGGATAAACTGTATGTGAAAATTAGGAGTCAAAATAGCTTATATAATAGAGTCTATTGACTCACGTAATTTAAAGGTCCAGAGGTAGGGTAGACTTCAGGCATGGTTTGATTTGGGCTCCTTCAGTGGTGTGCTGGAATGTCTCTAACAACTAACTGACCCTCCAGAGAACAAAGCTTTGATTTATAGTGTTTGCCAATATCCATGTTGTAAATACTCCCACCATGGCCTGTTTATTTCAAGCTACCAACATGAAGTCACTGAACACAGAATTGGGACGAGATGTACATATCCATCTCTGGGCTGATGCAGGCTAGCTCCAACACGCCATTGCCACCCTCATTTCTCTGCAAGTCCTGTGGTTCTTCCACCCTCTGTGTGCTGGTTTTGTCCTGATGATGCAACCAGAAACTGGGACTGTATACTATCTTGCCAGTGTCTAGTAGAAGAACAAGCTTCTCTTCCCTTAATCATCAAAAAAATTCCTGTCGGGCTTCCCTGGTGGCGCAGTGGTTGAGAGTCTGCCTGCTAATGCAGGGGACACGTGTTCGAGCCCTGGTCTGGGAGGATCCCACATGCCGTGGAGCAACTAGGCCCGTGAGCCACAGCTACTGAGCCTGCGCGTCTGGAGCCCGTGCTCCGCAACAAGAGAGGCCGCAATAGTGAGAGGCCCGCGCACCGCGATGAAGAGTAGCCCCTGCTTGCCACAACTTGAGAAAGCCCTCGCACAGAAACGAAGACCCAGTAGAGCAAAAGTAAATAAATTAATTAATAAACTCCTACCCCCAACATCTTAAAAAAAAAAAAAAATTCCTGAGCTCCCCTGAAATAATCACTGTATCCCCAGAAATGGTACTCCCAGCTGGCTTAGCCTTGGACAATGTGTTAAATAAGTAATAGTAACTTGTCTCCCACGGCTCTTCATTTCACCTACCAAGTGCTCCTTGTTGGACAGAATTAGCACCAAAACCTTTTTCTCTGAAAGGTGAAATTATTAGCAAGACAAGAAAATAGCTTGTTTATATTTGTCCATTACAATGGCTATACTAACCAGATCTTTTCAGGATTGAAATTCTCATCCCCCCCCACTGCTGGAAGGGGTTGCTGTTGATGGTTCACAGCTGAGTTCCTCCCCAGGCATTGCCCTTGCCAAAAGGAGCTGCCTGCTCCTCTTGGGAAGAAATTGCCTTGAAGGACAGGGTAATGGCTTGGTACGAAAGCCCTACCTCAATTCAGACATCTCTGAAGGACTATCCCAGCTCCAGAGCTCACGTGGGGGATCAAGGGAGGCTCTTTTTGCAACCACATTTCCCTCTGCCTCATCGAGCTTCCGTTGCTCCATTACATTGTTCCTGTGAGCATCTCTCCACCAAATCTCCTGCATGCAAATCTCAGTATCTATTTCCAGGGAACCCCACCTGCAATGCCCATCCTTGAACCGGTCACTGGGATGTTCTAGACAAATCAGAGCTCATCATTAAAGCCAGAGATGGTGTCAGTCTCACTGACATCTCATGGCTGCCCCACTGTGGGAAAGGGTTAGAATGGATCTTGAGAGGTAACCACACTATCTGCTACACAATACAACATGCTGATGTAAAAGACAAATGTACAACATCACAGTCCAATGACTGGTACATTGTAGGTGCTGAGAAAGAAAGAAAGCAGCCCCTGACATCTGGAAATAACCACAGCTGGAGCCCAAAAGCATTACAGGCTGGTCTGACACTCATAGCCCAGCAATTTTGTTCCCAGGTTGGACATAAACAATCTCACAGAACACCAACCTCAGACAAGCTTACTCTGAACCATGATAGAATGAAACAAAACAAGGCCACTGTATAACTTTGTCTATGCAGAAACAAAAACAGGGTCACTGTGCCACCCAATCACAGGATTGCCCTTGCTCTCTGGTGGCTTCCAATCTAGAATGGATCCTCGATATCTCAGACCCTCCCCAAATTACCCAACTGAAGCTCAAATCTTATAAGTTCTTCCTAACACTCTGTTACTGAGACACCCCATGGTTCCCCAAGGAGTATGTTCTCCCTCCATCAATGAGTAAGAAGCCCATCTTGCTTCACTGTCAGCATGTTCCTGGGTCTTTGGCTAAAGGGCATTGACAGCACTTGGTAAGCATAGGTGGGGTGAATAACTGGGTGTATAAAGGGTGACTGTGCCACTCCTCTTTCAGGGGAGCCTTAACTGAGGAGCTGACCTTTGTGCTGGTTCTTGAAGGATGGTTGGGCTTCCCCAGGCAAGCAGGGTCAGAGAGAAATCAAAGGAAGTGGCATGGGCAAAAGTTGGCTGCAGAAAAATGAAAGGGAAAGAACCATGTGGGTGGGGTGAACCGGGAGGATGTTGTGACCAAATACGGAGATCTTTATAGGTCCACTTAATCTTATAGACAAAGAGGACAGAGAAGTGGGAGGTAAAGTGCTCTAAATTTGAAATCTGGTTGAAAGGAGAATTCCCTGAATAACCATTACTAATTTTTTTTCTAACCCTTTTTCCTTCTCCTTTTTTTCTATATGGAGAGGGTGTAGGAGTTGAGGGGACGGGGATCTTGCTTTTGTTAAATCAAAACTGCATATTTTGAGTTTTCCCAGTTTTCCCAAACTTAAGTTTAAGGCACATGCCTGGCAACACCAAGCCCTTTACTCCCTGAATATTGTGAATTCTGAGTAGATCTGAGAATTGAGACTCCAGTGTTATAAGTTTGAGTCTGAAAGCTCAAGAATCAGAGTGCTAGTGTCTGAGGGCAGGAGAAGATGGATGTCCCAGCTCAGGCAGAGAGCAAATTTGCCCTTTCTGGGCCTTTTTGTTTTATTCATGCCCTCAAGGAATTGGACAATTGCCCACCTAACACTGGTGAGGGTGATCTTTACTCAGTCCCCTGATTCAAATGCTAATCTCTTCCAGAAACACCCTCACAGACAGAAATAATGCTTTACCAGCTCTCTGGGTATTCCTTAGCCCAGTCAAGTTGACACATAAAATTAACCATCACACCTTACTAATTGGTCTTGTATCATATAAGTGTTCATTAATTTTAGGTCTTTTGAAAATAACATATATCTGATAAAGTTGAAGTAGACCAAAATTACCCATCTTATAAATCCTCCCTAGTGCCACCCTAGACTACCAATATAGAGAATTTTGTGTATATTTGTGAAATCCATGTTTTAATATTTTTACTACATATGTACTGATAAGCCATATAAATATTATTTTGTACTTTTAAACATAAGTAGTATCACAATGTTGCATCAATTTCTTGTGCACTTTTTTCACTCAATGTTATGTTTTGAGATTCAGCTTTTTTGGTTAATATATGGAAAGATTTTAGTAAACCTAAAGCCAGTAAAGACCATGTAAGTAACTACTATTATTATTTTCATTATTATTAATATATAAACTTAGACAATTCCCTGTAATTACTTTATAGTTATCTATCACTGATTATACTACATTTTACTTATCTATTCCCCTATTGGTGGATATTTAGGTTATTTCCAATTTTTGTCAATTTTCAACAATATCCTATAGGATATCCTTAAACAAGTCATGCTCACTATTTTCAAGAGTTTGTTTTTACTTAAAAGAGGATTTGCTGGGTTGTAAAGAGAATGTATTTTGAGTTTTACTAGGTATTGTCAAATTGCTCCCCAAAATGTCTGTAATCATAAGCAATGTATAAGAATTCCTACTTTTCTATATCTTTGCCAACTACAGTGTCAGATTTTTCAAAAATCTGTGGGTGAAAAGTGATAATCTTTGTTTTAACTTTCATTTTCCTGTTCACTAATAAGTGAGATTGGGCTTTTTTTTTAAAACAATTATTGTCGATTTACATCCTTAAGCTTTTCCAGGGTCACCAATCCCTTTGAGAAGCTCCCTCAGAAAAATGCACATATGCACACACACCACACTTTGTATACACATCAAGGGGCTTCACAGCGCCCCTGAAGACCAGCAATGGACCCCCTCAAAGTAGGGACTCTGGAGATTTTAGTGGATATAAGAACCACCTGGGAAGTGTGTGAAAATGCAGATTCCCAGGGCCCATTTTTGAGGATCCTGACTCAAGGTGTCTGGGGTAGAGTCTGAAAGGTTCATGAAGGTGATAATTTTTAGAAAGACAGCTTTAAGGATTCCTGTATTCCCAGTTAGAAATCCTATTTCTGCTTTCCAAAATTTTCCCTTCTCCCATAGCTATGAAACAAAGGATAAAATCACCAAGTTTAACGTACAAAAGCTATACCTTGCCTTCAGACTGATGCTGTAGCTACTTTTAAATCCAGAGTTACTACTGCAGACACACCTTGTGACTCTCATCAACTTTGCTGGTTGGGGGTAGGGGGGGTGACAAGATGAATAAGTAGGGTGACATGTGATGCAAAGAAAAACACAAGGAAAGGAAAAAAATTAGGAAATTCTAAGCTATGCAGAAATGCTACATAAAAAGCATCTCCCTACTAAATATGAACTGTGTGTGTTTGGAATCGTTTGGGTTACTAATTTTATTACATGAGCGAGCTCATTTCTTTTCTGCCAGATACTTTAAAGATCCTCTTGTGAAAAGAAGGAAATAAATTTAGTTTCCTCTCATCTAAATTCACATAAGTGTCTGTCATAAGATGAAGAAAATTGATTGCCTCAACTGCAAATAAGATATTTTCTATTTAAAAACCTAGTACTAAGGAAGCCATGAACTAGAGAATTTGTGGAGCATTTAGAGAGCGGTTAAGAATACTTTTGGTATTATTATGATGTTGCACAGATACATTTCTCCCCTTTTTATTTTTCAGGTCTGCAGATCTCAAGAGAGAGTTAATCCTTGTTTTTGACTCAGTCACATGAAATGCGTTCCTTTCTGAGCTGTTCGAAGGGCAACATCCTCTTGAACCTTCGGTGTAATTCAGCTCTGTGAATGATGTCAGGAACAAGAATTAGGATCCGGTTCTAGGACGTTAGAATGACTCACTGGTTAACTTTGGCCTAGTAACAATAGAAAAATGACTCAGTTGCTCTGCCTGTGAAACTGGGGCAGTGATGCTGGCTGCCTGCCTCGCATGAAGGGATGAAGGAAGGCTAGGTTTATTAGATAACAGAGGCTTCTGGAGCAGGGGACTTACAAGAGTGGGGAGGGGGACAGATGCCGAGAAAAAGCCAAAGACCATGGGGGGCGGGGGAGGCGCAACCTGACACAGGACTCTGAGTCTTACGTATAGGCTGTTCTGTAAACAATGGAGAAAACTAAATGAAGTCAGCTCCCATCTCTTGTCATTCTGGAAACTATCTTTCTACTTTTATGGGTAACTCACTGGGTTCAGAGTAAAAATGGTGGCCCAGGCTTCCTGAAATCTTCTAATGCCCAATATCTTGTTCATTTGGCCATAGAGTACTTCTCATTCTATACAGATTCTCCCAATTCTAGATTGTATGTTCATTAAACATAGAAGTTATAATTGATATATAAATATATATATGTGTATGCCTGGTAAAATGCTTGGCACTTTCAAAATAAATACTGTATGTGTTGGGTAAATGAGTTCTTACACACAGAGTAAAACAAAACACACACACACACCCCAACATTTTTCCCAGTATTAAAGCCACAAAGAAGAAGATCGGGAGGTGGCTGGGGAGACACTTCTGCTACCATACTCATTCCTGCCTGTATTATTTATGATACAGACATGATTGCAGTAATGGAGACCAAGTAACCATACTTAAACAAAATAGAAATTTATTTCTCTCCCTCATATAACATGACTGCTCCATAGTGTCACAAACCCAAGTTCCTTCCACTTTTCTTTGGGTGTTACCCTCAGCTGCATGGTCCAGGTAGCTCACCACAACATCCACATCCTGGCTGATAGAATGGGAAAAGGAAGGAGAGCACAAATTTCCTCTCAAGAACAAATCTCTTCTATACACAGCCCTTCAGCTAGAACTTAGTCACATGACCACACCAAGCTGCAAGGGAGCCTGGGAAATGTAGTCTATATTGTGACTAGCATAAGTCCAACTAAAAATCATTGGCCTCTAACAAAAAGAAGGCAGAAAAGAATATTGGAACAACTAGCCATCTCTGTCACACTGCCCAGCATAAAAAATAAAAGGAAAAAGATGTGGATTTCCCAGAGTCACTAGAAAAGTCCCCAATAGACTCAGAAGGAGCTGGCACTAACTTGTCTCATGAGCATATTAAGCTACATGAAGTAAACCCAGATGTTCATTGAGGGAAAACACTGCTCTCAACTTTGTGTATTTGCCTTTTAAACAACTTTTCTTTCATATATTAATCTCTGATATCTTTAAACATCCTTTCCTATACCAAATTTGGGTTTCCATACTGCAGCTAAAATTTTATGTTTTGGGGGTGTTTTTTTTTTTTTTTTTACCTCTATGGGAATAAAAGCCCACTTACTTTGATTACTATACATACGAGATTTGAAGATGAATGCATTCAGTGTGAAATCAGGCATCTGCCTGCATTCAACTTAGGAAATAAGAATAAAAAGCCGTGAGCTTGCCAAGAATAGGAGAGGTTATGAATGATCAGACAACCTAACAGTCATAATAATTAACCATAAAATATTGAGGACTTACTTTTTGCCAAGTGCTTTACCTGAATCATCTCATTTAGAATACAAAATAGAGATAGAGATCAAAGAGGAATATAGTACTGCTACTATCCCCATTTGCAGCTGAAGAAATTGGGTTTAGGAGAGTTGAGTAACTTGCAAAGACCACCCAGCTACCAAGTGGCAGACCTGGGCTTGAACTCAAGGATCTAACACTAGTATTGGTACCTTTAAGCACTGAACTACACCACCATGCTGATGGAATGGAGGACTATGAGTAAATTCCCACGTGTCTTTCCCATCCACCATCACACGCACAGATACCAATCCTGTCAATCACCCTACCTGGGAGTATTGGGACACGAGAACTAAGCAAGAGAATAAAGGTTTCAACCTTGAGCATTTAAGAAGTGATCTTTAAAGCCTTCACAAAACCTTTGTACAATGAAGAAATTTTTTTAAAAAAACTTTAAATATATTAAAAAATAGTTCTACATTTGATAATTTTCTTCTGCAATTATTAATGTTCACAAAATCTAAGCTACTTCAGATGTCACATCTACAAACTACTCTTATATAGCATTTCCTGCTATTGTAACTCATCACATAATAATTTAAGTCTACCTCATCCTTAGAGAGTGAATTCCAGGAAGGTATGTCCCTGGTTTTATTCCCAAATTAGGAAAAGAATGGGTGTCCAACAACTATTATTGAATAAATCAGTGTTTTCCTTCAACATATCCCTTTAGTATTATTTGCAAACTAGTAGAAATGGTTAATATAAATAATTATATTATTAGATGTTGCTGTGCTTCAAAATTTGATACGAAGAACTTGCACTATAAAAAGTTTTGCTTAATCCATGTTAACTTATCACAGGAATTTAATATCTCACTGACTTGAGTGTGTCTGTGTTCCCTGTGGGATTTCATTTCTATTAATAAGTTTGTTTACTGGACTACTTTTCACCCCCAACATTTTGTGTGGTTGGTGTTAAATTTGACACCAGTGGATACGTGAAGGAGTCAAGTCATTAAGATATCAAACTGCTTCAGAACATGGTATTTAGGCTCCAAGGAGAAGGACCCCAGGACTCATCTGTCCTCAATAAAGCCATTCTTGAAGAGAAATTCCTTCTCCCTGAAATATATAATTAATATAACATGATTATATTCATTTCTCCCCAGAGATTCAAGGTGAAAACTTAAGGATTCTTTTCACCCTGGAATTCTGATTCTTCACCTAGGAGGACATGATTCCTACCAAGTTTACACAGATGCTTAATGGGCCAAATGCCTTGTAAAAACTGAAGGGACTTTTACTTCCTTAGGGTTTTTTTTTTAATGGTTGCTCTCTCAAATGCATGTTTGTTTTATTGTTTCCTTTTTTTGAGCAAGCCCTCTCTCCACACCTATCTCCTAATCCAGATTTTCAAGTGCAGGATTGTAAAGAATAAGGATTTCCCAGGTGAGGCTTGGCCAAGGGTTTGAATACCTCCCTACCTTTTATCTCTGGTGGGAGCCCTGAGTCTTTATGAGGCTGCATTGAAGGTTCCTCACTGAATGTTCACAGAAAGAAGACATGCAGACTGGCCAGCTGGTTTTCTTCCATGAAATTTTTCCTCCAATGTTTTATTTTGAAAATTTTCAAACTTACAGAAAAGTTGAAAGTACAGTTTAATGAACACCTATAAACTTTTCATATAGGTTAACTGGCTGTTAGTATTTTCCATGTTCCAAATGTTCCAAAGAATATTTATTTTCTTTCTCTTTATATATCTATATACTTATGAATATTTATATATTTTCTTACTAAACCATTTGAAAGTAAACTGCAGAGATCATACTTTACCCCTGAATATTTAAGCTTGTATCTCCTACAAAAACAAGGATATGCTCCTACATAGCCACAATACCTTGTCATCCCAAAGAAATTTAGCATTGATTCAATAACATTATCTACTATACAATCCATAATCAAATGTTCCCAGTTATCCCATAATGTGCTTTACAGTTGGATTTTTGGGAAGGGAGAGGGACATCCACGTTCATTCAAGGTTCATGCGATGCATTTAGTTATCATGTATGTTTAAGTGTTTTAAAATCTAATTCTACCTACCTCCAGCCCTGCTTTTTTTGTTTTGTTTTGTTTTTCAAGTTTTTTGAAGACTCGGGCAGTTGTCTTATAGAATGTCCCATGTTCTGAGTTAATCTGATTGCTTCCTTGTGATTCAATTCCGCTTAAGCAATTTTGGCAAGAATAGTACATTGTAATGCTGTTCCCATGAACTTTGAACAAACTCCAGAACAAGGATTTTACCAAGGCCTCAGTGATCGAATTCAACAGAGTTTAAAAAATGTCATTTTTTAAAATGAGATTTAATATATACTGCTTTTAACAGAAGGGTGTGATGTCCACAGCAAAATGAAAGATGGGGTGTCAAAGATTCATGTCCAAGATTATTAATAACTTATGTATGTTTGAAAGGGGCCCTTGTCATGTCAAATCTAACAACCTTTGTTGAATAATCAGAATTGAGATTTGGGAAGGGTCAGCCTCTGCCCTTGCAAAGTGGATAATTACTAACTTGGTGCAATTTCAGGAATGCAGGAGGCCACTCTTTCCCACTCAGCAACACTGCCTCTATTATGTGAGCAATGATTTCCATCTACTACTATTAATCATCAAAGTGCTTTAATGAATTAGCTACTATATGTCGGGTCTATGCTTAGTGTTTTATTGATCTATTTCTTTCGACGACCTCATATTAGAGATGGGAAACTGAGACTCAGAGACGTAACTTCCCCAAGGGCCCAAGCAGTATGCTTGGAATTTGCAACAAAATCTGCATCACTAACTGAAGTTCCATAATTCCATGCTTCATCTGGTGCTCTTCTATTCCCCAGTCTCACCTCATTCACCAAATAGCCTTCTCTTTTTTCTCTAGAACATACACTGCACTGGGCATCCAATAGGAGCACTTTATGCCAATAAGTCCCCCTGGAAATTATGACTAATATTACGTGTGTCATGTCTGCTTTGTGCCAGGCACCTCGCTGAATGCTCTATATACCACAGCTCATTTACTCTTCCCAAGAACCACATAAAGAAGGTGTATATTAATTATGTCCTATGGACACTCAGCTAGTAAATGTCAGCGTGGGGACCTGAGCCAGATCTGACCACAGACCTGAGCTCCTAACCTTTCAGCCCAGATGAAGGACTAACATGGCAACCCTGGACAATACAATGAATGGCCCAGAGACTTGCCAGTAGTAATAAAGGCCACAACATTAATTCATTAAGCTCTGAACTCCTCTGCCCCCATGCTGCCAGGAGGACAACTAAAAAGAGACTCCCAAAACATTCCCCTAATGGCGCATTAACTCATCAGCTCCTGTGAGCAAATCACTGCATGACATTCCTCTCTCACAAAAAAGAATTTATCTTCCTGTATCCAGAAAGAACCAAGACACCACTCACAGGAAGAGCACACACACACTCTATGTCTATTTGTTAACCATCCTACACAAAATCTTTGAAATGATTGAGTTTAATAAAAGATGTTTCCCTGAAGCAAATGTTCCAGACTAAACTCAGAACACAGTCTGACTATGATCACTATGTCTATAGCAAGGATATTCCCAAGAAACAAACAAACCAAAAAATCAACTTAGCCAAACGCATCCAACCTGTTCTCCAGGCTCTTCTAATGAGCAGGACATCCGGAAGGTGAGGAAAGTTGGGATAAACACCTCCTGGGTGCCTGCCTTACCCATGCCCTGTTCTTTGACAACTGTGCCTCACCCATGACCCCAGCTCCCTACCACAGCTGATGGGACTAGGAGTACAGGAGTAGATCCTTGTTAAGGCACCTCTCCTAGAGACCAGAATTCTGGAACTCCTCTTTCTTGTCTTAAACTGAGAAGAAAAGCCAGTCTTCAAAGGGAGGAAAAACAGAACAAAGCAGGGTCACTGAGAGAGACAGACATCAATCCAAGTGGACTTGTGGCAGCCACAAATCTCAATTTTCCCTCAATACTGTCCAGTGACCCCTTTACACATCCTTGGTTTATTTCCCTTCCCATTTCCAAAGTACATATTCACCCCTCTTCAAACTCCAACCCTCCCATGCCCACCTGCCCTCTCATTGGAGTCCTCAATTATATCCCCTATTTTCCTTCCACCGGCTTCTCACTCTCATGATTATGCCCCCTCTCCTGGATTATTCCCATGAATATACAGTAATTATTGCCCATCTTTAAAAAAGGAAGATCCTCCCTTTTCCACACATCCTCTTCCAGCAACCACTTCATTTTCTGCTCCTCTTCAAAGCAAAGGGTTGTCTCTGTTTACTTCCTCTACTTTTAAAATGTTTAATCTTATACTCTCTCTTCAGTCCACTTCCTTGCCCATCGTACCATGAAGACTGGTCTCAACAAGGTTTCTAATGATGTCCATGTTTGCCAAATCTAAGGATGCCTCTCCTAATCTTTTCTTACTTGGCTGTTTGCAGCATTCAGCAAAGACGAGCATTACCTACTTCACAAAGTTTCCATGACACGGCTTTCTCCTGGCTTACCTTCTACCTTGCTGCCTCATCTCCATCAGCTTCACTGGATCTACCTTATTCTTTTGTTCTCCAAATATTGAGGGAAAGGAGAGTGGATCAGGAAAGGTAGGAAAGCAAATATAATTGTGCATTATGGATCTGCCTTCCCCTTGGGATCAAGCATGATTGATTGCTTCATCTCCCAGGATCAGCTTCCAAGAGGCCACATGAATGATGACATGTTAGAACTGGCTGTCAGACAGACGAAGAGGGAAGAATTTATTTCCTCCCTCCCATTCCCCAATGGCCAGAGGTTTACTCCATGGAGAACAGACTCCTCCTCACTTCCTAATTGCTTCTACAAAGGCACTAAGCAGGTCTGCATCGACAGGGAATCCCCAGGATGGAAGATGACAGGCACCTGGGAAACAGGACTTTGTCAGGTTGCACCCACAAAAAGTCAGTGGGAGCCCACACAGAACCAACAACAGAGGCAGAACAAAAACGCAAAGGCTCCTGGGTCAGGTGAGGCAGAGAGCACCAGAAATAATTCATAAGAGGTGTCTTATACAACATCCCTGTCCTCTCCTCCCAGCTCCAGCCTTGCCTATTGACATTTCCACATCAATGTCTAAAAGGCACATTAACGTAGTCGAAAGAGAACGTTTCCTCCCTCCCTACCCCAACGTGTTCCTCCTATGTCTTCTCTGTCTTGGTCAACAACATCTTATTTATTTATTTATTCATTCATTCATTTATTTATTTATGGCTGCGTTGGGTCTTTGTTGCTGCGCGAGGGCATTTTCTAGTTGTGGTGAGCGGGGGCTACCCTTCGTTGCAGTGCACGGGCGTCTCATTGCGGTGGCTTCTCTTGCTGTGGAACATGGGCTCTAGGCGCGAGGGCTTCAGTAGTTGTGGCACGTGGGCTCAGTAGTTGTGGCCTGTGGGCTCTAGAGCGCAGGCTCAGTAGTTGTGGCACACGGGCTTAGTTGCTCCGTGGCAGGTAGGATCTTCCCGGACCAGGGCTCGAACCCGCGTCCCCTGCATTGGCAGGCGGAATTCCTAACCACTGTGCCACCAGAGAAGTCCAGTCAATAACATCTTAATCCAACCAGTTGCTATGCCAAAAATTGAAGAGTTACCATTGGTTTCCTCTCATTGCCCTTCCCTCCCCAATTCATCTACCAGTAGACCCTGTTGGCTCTAGCTACAAAATGCATCCCAAATCCATCCACTTCTCTCTGTCTGCCCTACAGCCAACCTAACCCCATCCATCACCGTACCTCAGGTGGACTCTTCTGGACCTAACTGGCCCTCCTGCTCTTTACTCTTCCACAATACAATCTTCACACAGCTGCAGCCAGAGGGAGCCTCTTTTTTTATTTTTTACATTTCACTATAAAAATTTTTCAAACATAAACAGAAGTTTGAAACAGTTGTAACAATATTAACAATAGTGACAACAGTAACCAAAAAAAAAAAAAACAAAACTGATGGTGAATCAAAACTCCATGTGCCCGCCTTCAACAAGCATCCGATCATGGCCAGTCCTGTTTCATTTCTATCTCTAATTTTGAGATAAATCCCAGACACCATATCATTTGATCTATGATTTTGCATAAGTTTGTATCTCTTAAAGATACAAAGTTCTTTAAAGAACTTTCAAAAAAAATCAAAGGAAAGATCAATAAAAATTGCAAACAATTTTTTAAAAACCATAACTACATAACATTACAGGGTGTTCTTTTTAAAAGGTGAAGCAGGTCATGCCATTTCCTTGCTGAAAACCTTCCAGTGGCTTCCCATCATGCTTTGAATAAAGCAAACCCCTTATTAAGGTTTAGAAGGTCCAACCTCACATGGCCCCTGCCTGCATCTCTGATCCCATTCCTGACCAGTCTCCCACTGCACACCAGCCACACTAGTACTGCACGTTCTCTCCTCCCCGAGAGCCCTTGCACTAGTTGGTCTCTCTGCCTCAGAGGCTCATCCTTGCCACCTTCCAATGCTCAGCTCCTTCCTGTCCTTCAGGTCACAGCTTACATAAGAGCACCTTTTATCACCTGTCTCAAGTAGCCTCCCAGTTGTTACCACATAGTCCTCTTCTAATCCTCTCCATAGTCCTTTGCCCATGATATTTCCGGTGTACCCTGGACAGGTTTATGCTTATTGTCAAGTATGACTATTACTAGCACTTCATTCGCTCTCAAATGTGGCCAACAAATTTTATGGTCGCCCTGTTTATAAGAATCTTATTTTTGTTTGACTTTGGGTCGCTTATTGTCAATCTCCTTCTACAAGAATATAAGCTCTTTAACAAGACAGCTCTCATCTGACTAGTTCTCCACTGTATCCACAGTGCTTGGCACATGGTGGGGCGGGGGTTATGTGGAAGGAAGGAAGGGAGGGAGGGAGGGAGGGAGGGAGATCTCAGGCTCTGACTTTCCAGTCCTGGTTCCAATCAACCTTTATACTCTCCTGTATTAGGCTTTCATAATTTTCTATAAATGTTTCTATTTTGCTTAACATAGATCAAATGGGTTTCTGTGATTTTTAATCAAGCAATTCCTGATAGCTGCTGATTACTTTCAAGCAATTTTTTGTTTTCCCATTTGTATCACAGTTTTCTTCCAGAGAATTGCTTTCTTTAATTAAACATAACAAAGCGAACAAACAAAAAAAACCCCTATCATCAGAGCCACTGTTATGAACTGAATATTTGTATCCACCCCCACCCAAATTCATATGCTGAAATTCTAACCGGCAATGTGATGGCATTAGGATGTAGGGCTTTTAGGAGGTGATTAGGTCATGAGGGTAGAATCTTCATGAGTGGAATTAGTGCCCATATAAAACAGATCCCAACAAGGACCTACGGTATAGCACAGGGAACTATACTCAAATTTTATAATAACCTATAAGGGAAAAGAATCTGAAGAAATATAGATATATATGTATAACTGAATCACTTTGCTGTACATCTGAAACTAACACAACATTGTAAATCAACTATACTTCAAAATAAATAAATAAAATAAAATAAATAAAATGGATCCCAGAGAGCATTCTTGTTCCTCCTGCCATCTGAGGACAGTGAGATGACAGTAATCTATAAACCAGGAAGCGGGCTCCCACCAGATCCCAAATCTGCTAGTGACTTGATCTTGGACTTCCAGCCTCCAGAACTGTGAGAAATAAATTTCTGTTGTTATAAACCACCCAGTCTTTGGTATTCTATTATGATAGCCTGAACGGACTAAGATTGCTATCCTCCTAAAACAAGAAAAATCCACCAAAAGTATTTTCCTTAACCATAAGCCACTGAGAAGTCTGGAATTGCAAACAAGCAGTCCAAATTAAAAGGTAATCACTTCTGCTCCACAACTACAATAAATATTAGTGACGTTGGCAATAAAGCTTCAGATCCTGATTATGCATGGGCCCATTTTTACAAAAACATTTCAGTGGAAGATATAAGTACATTGTCAAAACAGCAATAAATCCTTGACATTAAGACCCAATTTTTTTTTTTTTCATTTAAGCATGTGAAGCATGTGTATGGCCATTGCCTTCAGGTCACTCCATTTCAGGACGTTCATGCTTTGTATAATCATTGCAAAATTAGAGCCATTTTGTAAGGAAAAGAATGGTAGTAGCATTCATTCAAACACAACAATATCAAAATCAAACCTTGGAATTTTTTTTTTTTTTTTTTTTTTGCGGTACACGGGCCTCTCACTGTTGTGGCCTCTCCCGTTGCGGAGCACAGGCTCCGGACGCACAGGCTCAGCGGCCATGGCTCACAGGCCCAGCCACTCCGCGGCATGTGGGATCTTCCCGGACCGGGGCACGAACCCGCGTCCCCTGCATCGGCAGGCGGACTCTCAACCACTGCGCCACCAGGGAAGCCCGCTTTTTGTTTTTAAATGGGAATGGTGGTAGCTAGAAGTTGCTCCAAACTTCAGAGGATGACTAATGAGCAGAATGTTGGTTCATAGTACCCAATATTGAGAAAAATTTAATAAGCTCAATTCCCAAGTAATAGTAGCAGTCTTAAAGAATGAGGTAACCAATTATGGAAGGAGATGAAGACATTTAACTGAAGAAATGTGCCGTAGACCATGGGTCCCCAACCCCCGGGCTGCAGACCTCTATCGGTCCATGGCCTGTTAGGAACCAGGCTGCACAGCAGGAGGTGAGCGGCAGGCGACCCAGCGAAGCTCCATCTGCTGCGCCCCGTCGCTCCCCATCGCTCGCACTGCAGCCTGAACCATCCCCCCGCCTGCCCCAACCCCCCAGACCAGAAAAATTGTCTTCCACGAAACCGGTCCCTGGTACCAAAAAGGTTGGGGACCGCTGCCCTAGACCACCTCTTCTGCAACCTCAGATCTACTCTCTTTCCCCAGCCAAGAGGGAAAAATAAGTTTTAGCAACCAAAGGAAACACAGAAGACCTCAGTACTGAACATGTACCACCCCTTCCTTTAGTGAGGCCACTCCCAGGAGAGACATGTGCCATTTCTATACAAAAGGCACTGTATATTCTTTCATTCCATGAAAACTTATTGCTTTGATCTGTGCTAGAGTTTGGGCAAACAGTGGTGAGTCAAATAGACAAAATCCCTGCCAGCATGGAGCTTATAGTCTTGTGGCTCCCTCCAAAATAACACTGTCCGAATGCCAGCCTATGTCATTTTTCTTTCAAGGAAGCAGCATTTCATAGGCCTTATGGTCAGTTAGAGGACCTGGGTTCGAATCCTGGCTTTACAACTTAGTAGCTCTGCAATCTCAGGCAAGTTAGTTAATTTCCCTGTGCCTAAGTCTCCTCTTCCATATCGTAAGTTTTTTGGGGAGGATTAAATGGGTAAAGGAATTAATAAAGTAAATAACAGTGTAAAGCAGTTAGATTAGTGCCTGACACAAAGAAAGCTATAGATGAGAGTTTGTCATTTCTATTGTTATTACAGTAAAGAGTGGGATTGATTGAAGAGGCCTGTATTTGGAACACTTAATCTATGAACATTATGCACCCAAACATGCCTGAACACAGTTTCCTGGTAGCCAGCCCCTTTCTTCCTCCAGACAGGAATTATGAGGTTTCTTATCTGGAAAAGCTGAATGGCTGCAGAGAAAAGACCTCCATAGAACGGCATGTGGAAGTTTCCCAGCATTGAGCCAAGTCCCTGCCAATCACCCTAAAACAACTACCATTGGATAGCAAGCCCCACCCAGGTCAGAAGCATTCCCACTCTGCTTTCCAGCAGCTCACGCTTAACTATGAATGAAGTGCTACAGGTGACCAGACCTTTAATAATAGAGAGACACCAAGAAAAACAAATAGATAACGGCATCTCAGAGTAAACAAAGAAAATATAGAAAACCGAAGAGAACTTGAATCTTTTGAAAGGTTAAAAAAGATACTGCATCTATAAAAACAGCATCAAAATGCTATTTTTAAAAAAGAACGAGAACAAGAAAGAGTTCTGGGGAAATTAAAAATAGGGCTGCTAAAATTGAAAATCCAATAAAACAGTTGAAAAATAAGATTAAATATATATATATATACACACACACACACATATATACATATACTTATCAGTCAATCCCCTCCCCCTTCCCCAACAGCAGCATCATAGAGTCTATCTTGTCTTCCCTAACCCATTTCCTTCCATGTCCCACGCCCTGGGCTACACTGGAGGGCTCCTGACCACTAGAAATATCTGTAATCTTAAAGCCTGTGGCACACGAGGCTGGCAAATGTCCAAGGAGTGAAGGAAAGAATGAATGATTGACAGCAGCGGTGAAGCCCCAGTATCACCTCTGCCAGCCTCCTTGGCTCAGTTTATGTTGCCTCTTCCTGAATATTCTCTCACCCACTTTGCACAAAAAAGAGGCCTTAGCAAAGTTTATGAGTACATGAACATTGGACTTGAAATTACACAGACCAGATTTTACCTCCAGAATCTGCTATTAAGTTTTCAGAGAGGCAAGGGTCATGTTTGCCAGAACACCTAGTGGCTTGCACTCTTGTTGTCACCATCAGCCAAAATGGTGACATCCATTTTTTTGAATGGCCTTTGTAAATGTTGGTCTGAGAATATGCTGCATGAAATGATAGTGATTAGTATTAAATTAATGATGATAATCAAATACAACACACATACACACATGCAAAATGCAAAACAGAAGATAAAGATGAATAATATGAGAGAAAAATAGAATATATAAAAGATCAATCCAGGTCAAATATCAGTAGGAATTCCAGAAAGAAAAAACAAAGAGCATAAAATTATCAAATAAAGAACTCAGGAAATTTTCTTAGAGTTTAAAGAACATTAACCTTCAGGTTGAGAGACTTTAGAACAAAAGAAAAAAGCTATACCAAAAAGCAGTATCATGAAACTCCAAAACATCAGACATAAAGAGAACAAATGTAATCCTTACCTCACATCATATACCAAAATTGATGCCAGGTAGATTAGAGACTTAAATGTGTAAGTCAAAACTTGATATCTTTTAGAAAAGAATACAGCATAAAATCTTCTCGTCCTTATGATAGAGAAGTATTTTTAAAATAAGACACCAAGTGCATAACTTACACAGGAAAAAAGTGACACATTTGACTACACTAAATTCAAAACTTGTATTACATCAGAGAAGACTGCAGCAAAGACTTCCTGGTTGTTCACTCACCCTTTTGTCCTTTCCTCCTGTACACGCAGCCAGACTGCATTTCTCATCCTCACCTGCAACAAGATGTGGCCATTGTGACTGCAAACTGGCCAGTGAAATGCATACATTTGAGACAAGATATCCTCCATCATTTTAAAGCTATCTGGCTAACAGTGTTTTCAGTATTTCTGAGGGTTCAAGACATTTATGAAGTACTGTCTTTGGGCTCAGCACGGAGGTAGGTGCAACAGAGCAGTTAAGGACAACATTCTGGAGCCTCTCAGCTCTGCCAGCTACTAGCTGTGTGACCTTAGGCAAGTTACTTCACATCTCTGTGCCTCATATGTCCCAAATGTGGGACATAATAAGGACAGGGCTACCACTAGCAGACATTATAAAATTTCAATAATATATAGTAAGTGTTCAGGTATTTGACTTCTATTACACTTTTGAAAAGGATTTAATCCACAATATGCGTGTCAAAATGGGAGGGAAATAAAAATCAATGCAATAAGAAGACCTTTTCATTGTCTAGTGAGGCATCTGACACATAGTAGGTGCTCAATAAACATTTCTGAATGAACAAGTGAATGAATATGAGAGTAAGTAATAGTGAGAAATTTACTTAGGCAGGATGGGCATGAGCCTCTCGGCACTATTCAGCAATTGTTTTCAGGGTTTCTTAGCCCCAGTTTACATTTAGAATCACTTGGGAACTTTCTAAAAACACCAGTGGTGGAACCCCACCAACCAAATCAACTGAATCAGAAACTCTGGGATGGGAAGCAAATACTGGTATTTTTTTTTTAATACAGGTGGTCTACTGGGCACCAGGTTGAGAATCACTGCTTTAACTCATTCTGAGTTGACTCCTTTTCTATTCTGCATGGTAACTGTCCCTAAACGTCCTTACTTCTTCAGGCCCTCAGCTCCATCCCCAATGCCCTTATTCTTGGCAGATGACTATTCTTCATCTTCTCTCTTCTGTCTCACCTTTAACTCTCCTCTTCCCTGCTCTTCCTATTTCAGGAGAATGAGTGGGTCCCTGGACTCATTCACTGTCTCCATTTGAACCTGCAGTTGCCCACTTTTGCAGTTATCATACTGTGCTATCAAGTAAGTCATGCAACTGTCCACTCTCCAACTAGACAGTAAATTCCTCAGAGGCAGGGTCCATTAATCTTTGCAGTCTCGCTGTGAAGACAGGTGGTAGTACACTCCCTCAGGTGTCAGAGAAGAAAAGCTGATGCCCAGCACATGGCAAGCACTTCATAAATGTCACTGAATAAGGAGGTTGGACCTTCACCTGGGCCTTGAAGTGTCAGTAAGAATCAAGAAAGAAAAGAGGGAATTTTATAAGAGGTATAGAAAATAAAAACTAAAATATGGAATTCAGAACATCAGCATTTAACTCTTCCTAGGACTTTCTAGAAACTATCACCATTAAACTTCAACAATACATATGCATCACTACTACTTCACACCAAAATTCCTATGGTTGCAACTAAAATATGGCTTTTGAAAGTACTTTTGTCAAGTATAAAAGGCAACATAAATGAAAGAATGCTACTAAGAGAAAAGAGAACACGAGAGAGACAAATCCACAAAAAGCATCATTTTATTTCAACAAATAGATACAACTGCAACTCCTTCTCTTGTTCCTCAGTGTCCAAATCTGTAAAATGGAGATAATAATAATACCTCCTTCCACAGCTTGCTGAGATGATTAAATGAGTTAACAAATATGAAGAGCATAGAAGAATATCTGGCATATAGTAAGCACAATAAATTGTTAGTTTTTTAATATTATTATCTTCAAAATGTTAATGCTTGCAGCTTTCAATTAGGAAAGGAAAAGAAGAATGACTTTGGGAAAGAGGAGGATGGCCAGGAACTTTTCATAAGCCATCTGATTTGAATCCTCTCTATAAAACTATAAGTAGGTAACACTGTGTCCATTTTATAGATGAGGAAACAGAGGCTCCAAGCCTCATGGCTATTCAGTGCACTTCAGGCACATTCTCATTCTATAGGACAATACAAGTACTTTCCCTTTCAGAGAAGACTTTCCTGTCTACTGAAACCATTAATTCCATGGACACAATTCCACTACAATGTGCTAAAGACCACTGAAGCTGTTCACCCCTGCTAAATGGCACAGTAATCAAACTGTCAAGAAGGCTTGGAAACTCAAAGACTGCTATTAAATCATCTTTCTGGCCTCTCGTTGCCAGGGAAAGTAATCTCAACTCCTTTAACCTTTCCTTGTAGGTGTTATTTTCCTAGCGCTTAGTCATTGTCACTTTCCTCTGCAGTCCTGAACCTCAGAGGGACCTAAGAGAGGCTGCCTTGGATGGGCCTGTTACCCTACATGCTCCACCTCTCTCGCTGGCTAGTTTTGGCAACCCTGCTTAACATCAGGGTTTGTCTAATTTTCTTAGTTTTCTTAAAGAAGTAAGTTGCCATGGTTGATCCCGTTTATCTTTGTCTTCTATTTTATTTATGGGCATTCCTTTTTTTAAATTATTGAGATGTAATTTACATAAAGTTCACACCTTTTAGTGTATGATCCTATGAGTCTTAACAAATGCATGCAGTGATATAACCATGACCATGAAGATATAGAGCATTTCAACCATCTCAAAAAGTTCCCTTGGGACTTGCCTGGCAGTCCAGTGGTTAAGACTCCATGCTTCCAATGCAGGGGGCATGGGTTCGATCCCTGGTCGGGGAACTAGGATCCCACATGCCACATGGCATGGCCAAAAAGCAAAGAAAAATAGAATAAAATAAAAACAAAAAGTTCCCTTATGGTTCTTTGTCGTCCCCTTCAGCCCCTGACAGCTACTATCTCTTTTCTGTCTCTGTAGTTTTGCCTCTTCCCAAATGTCATATAAATGGAATCAGATGGTATGATTTTTGGCTTTTTAAGTCTCAATTGTTTGACTTAGCATAATGCATTTGAGATTCATCCATACTGTTGCATCTATCACAGGTTAGTTCCTTTTATTGCTCAGTGGGGTTTCATCATATGGACTATTCACCAGCTGAAGGACATTAGGGTTGTTTCTAGTTTTAGGTGTTTATGAACAAAGCTGCTATAAACATTTGCATACAGGTTTTTGTATAACATAAGTTTTCAATTAGCTTAGGTAAACACATAAAAGTGGGATTACTGAGTCACATGTTAGTTGTATTTTAATTTTATAAGAAATGCCAAACTATTTTCTAAAATGGCTATATCATTTTGCATTCCCACCAGCAGTGGACAAGAGTTCGAGTTACTCTGCATCCTCATCAGCACTCGGTATTGTCAAGTTTTATTTTTTGTTATTTTATTTTATTTTATTTTTAGCCACTCTTTTATGTGTGTAGCTTCTCATTGTGATTTTAATTTGCATTCCTCTAATGTGTTGAGCATCTTCTCATGTGCTTATTGGGCATTTATATATTTTTAAAGTTTCCTTTCAAGTTATTTGTCCATTTTTTTTAATTGGGGTTTTTTCTTAGTTCTGAGTTTTGAAAGTTCTTATATATTCTGGATAAAAGTCCTAAATCACATGTTGATTTCCCACTTATCTTTTTACCCTACCAAGGGGCTACATCAGACATTTCTGAGATGAGTGTAGAGATGGTCCTTAGCTCATAGACACTAGTCACAAGGGAGGCAGATGTTTATAGAAGACAGAAAAGGCCTTGATTATATAGTAACCCAGAGTTTTTCATTCTCTTCATCTTATTCCATACAAGTTAGAACAATATGGTGGGTCTGTGGTCAGAGAGAAGAAAGACACAAAATTACACAAAAGTTTTATTAGAGTGGGTCAAAACCAGTAAGGGAAGAATTAGTTTGGTAGCTGTTTCACTTTGAGACTAGACCAGGAGTTGCCATTTTCATTCTGCCCTTTCTCTTAAGAGTAAGAATCCCCACTACTTCCCGCATCCCCACCTCCAATGGGCCCATCTAACTGGCTGAGCACCTGAGCCAGAATCAGAGAGGAATAAGAGGTTGGTCCTAAGAGAAGGGAACTATAAAAGAAGGAGAGGAAGAGGACTTCCCTGCTGCCTCAGGGACTTGGTGTATACTGAGCAGTGACTTTCCATACTGAAACATCATCTAGACTCCTGGAGCATGTTTGATCAATAGAAATATTTTTAGGTAGGAAAGGCTGAGAGGTGGTAATCTACTTGGAGTTGCTGGAAAATCAGGAAGGACATGAAGCTATGCTTACAAAGCTGCTCACAACGGATTGCAAAAATCAATTCTCCATATCAAAGAAGAGAGCAAAGGTGAAGCTTTCTACTAAAGGACTATAACATCGCACCTCCTAGCCATTAAGGACAGAGTTAGGAAGAGAGTGAGCCCACCTCCCTATCTGTGTTTCCACTACTCATCTTTCACTAAGGAAAGATAGATAGATAGATAGATAGATAATAAATAGACATATAACCACTGGCTTTTAACTCTAATCAAATAATCCTAGAATTTCTGATTCTGTATTACTTACTTGACCTGAGAATATGTTATGATTTTGAAGCACTCATAACATCTAAGAAATGAAAAAAGACAAATTCAAATTGCCTGACCTTTCTATGGTAAACCTAACTAGTCAATCTATTTTCATTTCCTTTCTCTTATGTCAAAATAGGCAGTTAAACCTGAAGTACAGAAGTGTGAATTCCTCTTGGCACAAATGATACCAAATTTGCCCCAGTAAATCACTAAATGCCTTGACCTCTACAGTTCTTCTGTTGAGCTCTGCATTTTGGATTGAGAATTTCCTTAATTGTCTGCATTTATGTACATCTGTTCTACATCGTGGTACCCTGTGTAAGATGAGTGGTTCTGAAAATACATCATCATGGATCATCAGTTATAATGAGAAGTAGATTAACCCAGGAGCATGCTATCAAATGATCTGCCAAAGGTACAGTTGACAAAGTCTTCATCAGTCAGTACTGATATAAATACCATCCTCCTCAGCGGATCATCGGCAATGTGTCTCTCAGAGCTAAATCAGTACTCTAATTGCAACATCAGTTATGGGCCCTGCTCAATGACGAGAGGGGCAAAGATATGAGGATGTTCTCAGCCGAAGCTATTTATACATGCCACATGGTCCTTAATTATCTGGTAGGGAGGGGATGGGAAGAGTTGGAAAATTGACATGACTAAAAACTAAATCCATCCCCCACCCCCTTTTGTACCATTCCAGCAAGAGGGAAAATTCTAAGCACTTCCTTTCTAAGAGAAAACGATAAGAAACCTCCAATCCTGTGAGAATGCTGTCTACCCAGTTGCCAACTGGCATTTCATAGCTAATAATCCTTTTTATTGAGTGAGTTCAAAACTTTAACAGGCTATGGGAGAGAAAAGTCAAGTTGCATATGCCCCAAATTAAATGACCAGTCTTGGTAGAATCTCCTTTTATCCTTAAAAGTAGAAGAAAGTTGTAGGTTAGAAAACTGATTTGGTTATTTCAGAACTATGGTCAATAAAAAAAATCCATACTTCAATACAAAAGCTTTCTGGAACATAATATACAAACATTAATTATTTATTCATTAACTGATATATTAAATGCCAGAGATTCAAAATATAGTACAGGAAGAATATCAAATATACGATATATTAGGAAACAAATAGTTATATTAGACTTCATTTATTTAGTGCTTCTATGTGTCAGAGACTGTGTGCTAAGAACCCTACCTATAATACCTCAATAAATTCTTTCTACAACTCAGTAACAGATATATTATTATCCACGTGTTACTGATAAGGAAACTACGTCTCAGAAGATTAAATGATGCAAGTCACACACCATTTAAGTAGAACTGTCAGAATTCAAATTCTCATCAGACTCCAAAGTCTTTACTCTAAAACACTACTCTTGGGACTTCCCTGGAGGTCCAGTGGCTAAGACTCCACACTCACAATGCAGGGGGCCCAGGTTCAAACCCTGGTCAGGGAACTAGATCTCACATGCCTGCCGCAACTAAGATCCTGCATGCTGCAACTAAACATGCCGCAACGAAGATCCCACATGCCGCAACGAAGATCCCACTTGCCACAACGAAGACCCGGCGCAGCCAAAATAAATAAATAAATAAATATTAAAAACATACAAATAAAAAAAATAAAACACTACTCTTTATTCTACCTATTTGTGTCAACTTCATAGCTTGTCTTACTGCCTACATCCTGCTTCCCTATAATGTCAACTGACCTATTTATGACCTTTCAAGGTAACTACTCTCCATCTTGTCTCTCCACGCATCTTCAAGCTATGTATCGACTGTGAACAGCTCAACTTTCTACTTGTTTCTTATCTCAAATCTAATAATGAGATCACGATTGGTTCAGTTTTTCCATGTCAGAGCAAAGATAGTGCCCCAGGCCCCCTCATAACATAGTGCTTATCCATGGTCAGGTACCTGGTCTTGTTCCAATTAGCTGGTGGCTGGTTGGGAGGGAGCAGGAGAGGAGGGGAGCCCCACCCTGTTAACAGGAGCTGTGGGTGGGTCAGTTCCCCTTAGCAGAGGCTGCAGAAACTGGGATTGACTTGAGTAATACAAATATGGTGAAGGAATTTTTTTTAACATCTTTATTGGAGTATAATTGCTTTACAATGGTGTGTTAGTTGCTGATTTACAACAAAGTGAATCAGCTATATGTATACATATATCCCCATATCTCCTCCCTTTTGCGTCTCCCTCCCACCCTCCCTATCCCACCCCTCTAGGTGGTCACAAAGCGCCAAGCTGATCTCCCTGTGCTATGTGGCTGCTTCCCACTAGCTATCTATTTTACATTTGGTAGTGTATATAAGTCCATGCCACTCTCTC